>NW_023998422.1:7232169-7241196 GCF_014805625.2 Glossina fuscipes
CGATAACTGAGTCGTGGATATCTCAAGTGAACTTTCACTGTCCATGTTCAGGATTTGACTTTAGGAAAGGGCTGATTAATTACCTCGGGTAACTGAGTTGTAGGTGCCTCATGACGATCTTAATCATCGATTTAAATATTAGAAAGCTATTACTCACAAGAATATTTCATTTGACAGCATAATCGCATTCGAAACGCATATTGTCAGTATCGCTTCCTTTACAGGAATACGTTTCCTGATTGCGCTTTGAAAGAGGGCCAATCAATCATATGATGGTACAGATATTTCAGTTAATGAAAACGTAATTATTAATTTAAGCGACCAAGTGAACCTTGTATCCCGATTTGGCAATGTACTCAAATGAAACTTTTTCAATATTGCTTGTCTCGATTTCAAAGCAATAAAATGAATTTTGAATAAAGTAATCAATTTTAACCTCCCCATATGATTCGTCGAATCAAAAGCTCTTTCGATCATCTACCTTAACCGCCGATTGCAAGAAAATAAACTAATTTCTCACATTAGCTTGTAAGTCTTAGAGTTTTGCAAGGGACTTGAAAAAAAAACACAACAAACGAAATTTCGATGTTGCATAATATTGGGTGGGCGTGGCAGATTTTTTTTTATTTTAGTTAGAATTTATATGGAACTTTTTATCGTAGTTCCTATGTAGTTCAATGAGCAAAAAACCCAGAAAGCAAAAGTTTCCTTAGTTAGTAAATCATAGTCAAACTTCCGCAATCTTTTATAAGGAAAATGTTTTTGAACAAAGCTGTTTAACTTTCAAATTTTCTACATCAGTTTCCCCGGCGAAAGAATTCCGATAAATGTTTTAAGGGGTAAATTGGCTTATTTCCTCATACTGATAAGGGATTGTGATCAGAAGGTAGTAAGTATCCGTCATTTAAATAGCGTGAATAGATTTTTTCTCTTGGATTAGCGGCATCTATGTCAGATTTGGTGACAAAATATTCAACAGATAATGACACGGACTTTTTGGATTTCCTCCCAGATTGGCTTTTTAAGTTTCGAGAGTAGTCCGTAGTGTAGTAATGCTGAAGGATACGAGATGAGTTTCTGATGAAAAAGGATTCAAAGAGCCAGTGCAGTATGCGAAGGTGCAGTGTCGCCTTCAAAGGACTTCAAATGCACCGCAGAATGCTAGTCTAGGCATAGTTACAGCCGTGTAACAACATTCCAGGGACGTCACGAGCGTTTTCTCAATACGTTTGCGAATTGGCTGATCGTGGATCTATAATGAAATCGATATTGAATAGTTTTGTTGCAATTATTGCTCTGCAATACCAAATTCGATACAACGCCATGTACCGATAAAAAAACGCTGTCACAGGCTCTTATAACTATGCCAGAAAACGCTTATTCGCCTCACTTTAGTCTACATCCTATGTTCTTTCTGACTACTTTTCCAGATTACTCTAAATGAAATAATAAACACTGTATGTTCTCATAAGCGGTATACGGAACATTGCAAGTTCTTGCACACAGGTTGGCATTGAAAATGGGGCAAATTGGTGAAGAGAC
Organism: Glossina fuscipes; assembly: GCF_014805625.2. NCBI lineage: Eukaryota > Metazoa > Arthropoda > Insecta > Diptera > Glossinidae > Glossina > Glossina fuscipes. The sequence goes on from NW_023998422.1 coordinate 7,233,712, forward strand.
ACGCCCATCATATCACGTAAACTGAGACCATCTCTGTTTTTCCGAAGAGATAAACAATTGGTTTTTTAGTGATTAGGCTTAAACTCTAGCAGATAAACGTACAAAATTATAAACGTATGGGCGATGCTGTACAAAAAATTGAAAACATTGACCACGCCTACCCAATATTATAGTGTCTCAAAACGAGCTTCAAAAACCCCATTCATTATATAAATTTTCGGCCAGTTTCAAATTTGGAATGAATGCACCTAAGCATGTGCTTCTGTCCCTTTACAAATTTTCAAAAGAATCGGCAAGTGACCTAAAGAACACTCCTTCAAAGAACACTCCTATATGATACAAATTTTTATTTTAAAAATAGAAAAAATCAGCCGCGCCCATATTCTATACTATAGGGGATGAAAATTTAGTTGTATTACTTTTTTCTTTTTTTGTTGGGGACAACGGTGATGACTATAAAAGATTCGATCACGACCGAATGTAATTTTCTTACTTGCTTTTAGTTATTGTGGTCGCGTTTGCAAATACATTAAACCTTGCGCGACGACGCGGCAGCACCACACCTTACTGTACATAATTGGTCTCGGCCGCTCTGATACACATTGTGACTGCCGTATATAAATGGAATCCGCCGCGAAAGGGTTACATTGATGCTTAAATTAGTTTCTAAAAAATCTATTAACGCAAAATACGGATCAGCATATCAGAAAGTTGCATCCGCCCATTAATCAATCTTTCGAAATGATTCCAACTCAAGATATGACGACTTTTTTCTTAAAACCAATGAATCAGTCCAGCAGATATCCGTTATTGTCTTCACCAGCGTGATGTAATGCTCGAGCAGTATCTATAGATTGTTACTTATACCAATTGTCACAGTTACAAAAATTATCGCTAAACTTTTGCACATTCGACTTAATGAAGGTTGGAAAGCTTTGTCACCCATCTTAAAACGAACAAGTGAAAGTGACGGATTTAATATCGAATCATGGCGGATATCATTTGGAATATTTGTTATTGTCTTCTACAAATGCCAGAAAATTTCATAAATGAAGAAAAGAATTACTTAAGTGTTTCGTAACCAATACTCGGTGAAAGCATGCGAATATAATTTTCTTACTTCGGAAAAGTTCTTAAAAAATTTCTTAAATACAATTTTTTAAAAGATGATAAAAAGATTATTTGCAATCATGATTAGGAGCACACAAAGTCATCTACGGTCATTAGGCCACGTGTACCCTTCATTAGGTTTAGGTAGGGTACATTGGGCATTTAGGTTATGCAATTCCAGAAGGACCTGAGATAGACCCAGCTTTTATTACAAATCGCTCTCTGAATCGATTTAAGCTTTCGTGTCCGTCTGTCCATCCTATTTTCTCCAGACTACCGTTTTTGAGAGATTTTTGATTAAATATGGTAGACTCAGGTTTTCTGGTCCAAATACGAACACTATTGAAAATGCTTCGGATCGGATCACTTTTTCAAGAGCTTTGCGTGGTTTTATGAATGGCTGTAAGGTGATTCTAGGGTATTTAATAGTAGGCGGCGGTTCACTACAGTGCTTTTCTTTGTTTTCTTTTTTTTTTTAATAACTAACGAATATTCTCTACTCACTAAGTATTCGTCGTTTTATTTGTTTATCACTACACACTATCACATAAAGTCCTCAATGTAGACTTTTACGTTTTACAAGTGAAAAAAAAACTTACCGTTTATTAATGAATTCCTTTTTCATTTAATTAATCGATAAGGATTGTTTCGGCCTCTCTTTTTTTTCGTCGACATCTTAGAATCTTTACCATCAGTAAAGATTCTAAGCGAAGAGATAGTCATGGCGGCGGTTATCTTTCTTCAGTTGCATGCTTTCATTTGGTATGATTGAAACTGGTTTTAACGGCATTGTAAAGTAATTAGAAATTTTCGTTAATGATCATATTTTAATCATTATTATCTTATCGATTTTATACCTAAAGGTATTCTCGTTGAAGCTTGAAAGAGAAAGAAAAAATCATTGCATAGTAAGACAAGGAAATTTATTCCCGAATAAATTCGTTTAGATTTACATGTAACAACAATATATATATACTCGAGTTGATCGAAAAATAATAAGAATTTTTGATATTCACAGAATGAATTTTAGACAATATCTTTATTTATCCCGCTTCACTTAGAAATGTCGTTTTTCAATATTTTCCCAACACAGTTTCCAATCCGAAGAATTGTGAGACTTTGGGCGTCGATCTATCTGCAAATATTGCAATATCTTCAGAATATTTTTAGATCAGTTTATTTTTAGGTTTCTTTGGTGCTTAGGTTGTTCTATTCGAAAATAAAAGAAAAAAAAATGACAAAAGAAAGCCTTCCCGTGCTTGTATTAGCTTAACATTTAGTTGTATTAAATCCCGAAGAACGTTAAATTGAACGTGGGAAGGAGAGTATGATAATTTTCGTTGACATACAAACTTATCCGTTTAAAAAACTATAAGCTTTTTCGAACTATCTGCTATCCTTCATTTTTATGCTTTATAAGGGCATTTTAAGTTTGTGTGGATGTATGCAACACCCAGAAGAACTTAAGAGAGACCTAACTCTTATTATATCGACCGACTAACAACCACTTTCTGAATCTATCTGAAGCTTGTCAGTCGCTGTGTCCGTGTTGGGCTCTTGTGTTCAATCTACGGGTGACATTTCTTCAGATGTTTTGATGAAAGTTCGTCCCCCGACATATTTTGGACCAAGGACTGTTACTATTTTCAAACGGTTCGGATCGGATCGCTTTTGCAACTGTTACCCACATATGAAGCCTTCCTCTGAAAAGCCGTTATATGAATAATTCTATACTTTAGCTTTCCCAAAGGCACAAAAGTTGTAATGAAAATTGAGTATTGAAATGAGTTTCATCGACCGGGCCTGCTCATAAGGTTAATAGACTTAGAAACGTGCAAACAAAACTTGCAATATTGAAACAAAAATTTTAACATAAAACGAATGATCGTAAGATACTCGGAATGAGTTCCAATCTACATGCGAGAGATTTAAAGAGTACACGAACATTCGCTAATCCCATCTAAAAATCCTTACAAGAAAAAAGAAAATAGGGCTTTTGCCTAAAACGTGGAAGAATTGTAAAGAGAGAGTGAATATAATTCTTTAAACTACTCCAAGTTTAGCTTTCCATCATTATATTTATTCGACATAACTCAGCGATGTAAGAAAAAGACACTTTTTCAAACTTCCCAAGCCTCACCTCGAGTAATAACTACTCCACTGACAACGTACCTCACTTCAGTCGCAATTATCTTTTTGTATCCATCATCCAAAAAAACAGATCGACAGAGTATATTCAGAAAACTTGTAACTCTGAGAAGAAAGCTTCGAAAATCCTATAAGGCTTATATATGCTCTATCAAGCCCTTAATTGTTCTCGACATTTCTGCTCCTCCGTTTTTGAAACAAGAGTACATTAAGATTGTTCGGATGAATGCAACGCCCAGAAGACCCGCCTTTTGCAATAACGACCGAATCAAAATCCCTTTCTGAATTGATTTAAGGTCGTCCGCCTATCTTGTTTTCTTGTTCTCAACCTGCAAAGTCGCAAGGACGGACGCTATTGAAAGTGGTTCGGATCGGACCAACTTTTGGATCAATTGCTAGATAACGGTTGTGATATCAAAAAAACATAAAGCTAATCCAAAAAAAAAAATTTGTAATCAAATTCTCGATGTTTGACATTCACTTGAAAATCGGAAGCGGAAACTACATATCCGGCGAGTTCTCAATGACAATGGCTGGATGGCAGCACGACTTTGTCATATCTTAAGATGCAAAAACGAATGCTTGTAATGCCAAGTTTTTATATTAATTAAGACAATATGTTGTAGAATGTATGGATTTATCTCTTGAGGATTTTTATGTCAACTGTATCTAAGGAGAAATTAATTAATAATAATTTACTTTCTTGTGGATTGGATAAATATGGGCCATTGCGCATAACCAAGTAGTAAAGTCGGGAATATCTGGGATCAGTCCTCAGTGCGATAGGCCATACCTACATTGATTAGTAATCCTAGTTATACTGAATGCTCGGTCAGTAAAGATATGGCACTTGGCTGTCGCCAAGCCCTGTCTGTCTTTCTCCTCACTTCCTTCTTTGTGCCATTACAAGTACACAGGACATCACCTTAGCGATTTGTCATAAAAGAAAAAAAGGAGAAAGTCTATATACGCTTTCGAAGCAATCATCGGTCAAGCAAGAAGGTGCATAAAATGACGAAAAAGACGGTACAGTCTTGATTGGCCAGTTTTGCTCCAAATCTAGAATTTTTCAATAAGAGCTTTGGCTTTGTATTCAACGCGTACTACAGTCGCTGTTCCCGAAGCTAGGGATAAACACTGCAACGCTCGTTAAGATGAACTCTCGCCAACATACGTAGCATGAAAAAGACCTGAGTCACATTCTTCTATTAAGGGACTAGACCTTTCTAATAGCATGACAAAAAAATCCTTTGACTGGAGGAAATCAAATTTTCTAATCACACAAACACTTTCACTGCAGCGTCGCAACCTTATATATTGAGAAAAAAAGTGTGCCTCAATCACACCTCCTTTTTCGAAAGGCCACCCGCAACGTTTGGAAGTGCTCTTCAGCTACTTCGTTGAGCCTTCATCGGTCAGAGTAATTTCGCTTAAAAAATGTTGCTTGTACATTTCCAGCAACCACTGCGCAAATGTCTCGAAAATCCTCCAACTTTTTACTTATCAAAAATCATCGTCATAACAGCTGTTTAACAATTGTTCAAGGCTTCGCAAAATCGAGTTCCCTCACAGAGTTGCTTTGTAAACAGTCCGAAAAGCAGCTTGTAATCTTAGTCTCGATCTCTTTATAGTTTTGACAAGCAAGGACATGATTTTAAATAAGGACATGTTTGCCTTTGATTAACTATACCTGTATGTAAATTATTATGCGACCTCCTAGCTGAGCTTCATTCATGAGCTTCATTTTCATAAATTCCAAACGTGATAGCCAAGCAGGTATGCCTTCACTTTACCTTCTCGCGTATCAAACAGCCTCTACAGCAATAGATGATGTAAGTCAATAGGCAAATATTGTTAAAACTTTAACCGCTACGTTTTAACACTTCCCCCATAATCCTTTCACCCAACGACAACAATTTCTCGTATTCATGGCGATGAAAATGCAGTTTTGTCAAGAAACTATTGAATGAATAAAAAAAAAAAAAAAAAAAAAACATGTAAAACTGTTTACATCATGAACCTGTCGGAATCACTAGTGCGTAATTTTTTTTCTTTTCGGTTCGCTGCTCTTACATACAAAGAAGGTGTGATAAAAACACATTTACTCGCTTTAGTCGAAAAAGGAAAACGAACCTAGTTGTGCCAAAATGCAAGCATAATATAAAAAACAAAATTCATTCAAGTTCTATGCGAATCTTGCGTACCCAACACCTTAACAGCATAAACATTTTAACTTTGCTGTTCAAAATTGTACCCTTACAAAAATAAATCTATCTTCAGTTGTATGTAAAAATAAAAACAAAGAAGAAGAAAAAAAATGCTTTCTGCATTGGAAGGCAAACATATCAAGACATCAATCAATCAATGTGTGTACTTTGCCGCCTGTTTTTGTATGATTTTACTTTCAAATCTCCTAAGGACATGTATGTGAAGCCTCAAATAGAAAATCCCTTTATATACATGTTTTGCGATTGACTAAATGATGTTCGGCCGTCTATGACTACAAATGTTTGTGCAAAGTGAATTTTTTTTTAAAAGATTTTAACTGATGACAAACATCTTTGAACTATCATATCACGAGTTAAGCTCAAAAATAAGATTATTCTGCCTTAAGACGACAAGAAAATCTTGGAAAACATCATCATCTTTTTACATTTTAGCGGAGATATTTCAACAAGCAATGTTGATCTTTCTAACAACTAGTAGTAACCTATTGCCAAGGAACGGACAAAAGCAAAATTTCTCATATTAGTTGAGATGTGAAGCTTCCACTTGAAATGCCGAAGGTATACCTAAGAAAAATTGATCCTTAAAAAATAAAAATGGAAAGATTTTCAAGTAGGTTTGCTATCAACGTATGTCAATTCATAGAATCGCAAGGCGATTCAAAGGCGAAAAGCCTAATAGGGTAAAGGTTGATGTAAAGGCTGCTTGCTTTCTCCTTGTTGAGGTGGTTTCCTAGGTATTCTTGGTATGCACTCATCATTTCGAACCTTATCAGACCTCAGAGCGGGCTTTCATATTTTCTTCTATTAAAATTTTCAAATCATAAGAGATCATCTGTGAACACTGTAAGAGATAATTCGAATCAATGTATAAACTTGTGTCTAAGAAGTGTCAGTTCTTATAAGGCATTGTATCTACATGAATTTTTCATTGAAATTCAACTTTCGTTATGGGAACTTTAAGTGCAGTAGTTCGATTCGATCAATGCGCAGTTGCAAACGATCTACACATTTGACAATGTTCCAGTGGCAATAAGGCGACTCTCTCTTCTTAAGAGATGAGGAGAAAATTCTAGGCAAAATACGTGAAGTACATCAATTAGGTGCCTTTTTCAAGGACCAGGCATCTTTTCTATCAGGCTGTGCCCTATTCAACAACTATAACATATGAGAAGAGGCTATGCAGTCTGTGACAGAAAACGTACGCTATGTATGGCACCATCAGGCATAGATTTTCAAGTAATAAACGAAAAATTGCGATATTAATTTTTTTACAACCTGGACTTGTCCGCTACCAAATTTTGGTCTACTTTCGCAGCATGTTTTATGTGGATATTCATTGAGTAGCTAAGCTACGTCAAGACAGTGCTAGCCGCAATTAAATCGTGAAAAAAGGAGAGCGAAAAACTCTTTAAATGTCAGGCACTGAGGGCGCTCACATTTATCGAAATCGTATTAAAGTCCACGGTTAAACTTAATCTCCTTCATGCTACGAATCAGCAAAAAGAAAGAATTAATTGAAGTACGGAGCAGACAAATGGTCTAAAAAGTTGTGTGCCGTGAAAATGAAGATGGTATCTCCCTTGCTACATGGAATGGGAAATTCTAGTCCCATTCATTTTTAATTATTCTTAATAAAGGAGTGACATTTGCATTCTACGTTAAGTAAAGAAGCGTTATGTTTTCTTCCCTATATTACAGTGGAAGGTAGAATATGCATAGACATTATGAATGTTTAAGTAAGGAATATATGAACTCATTCGTAAAAAAGTCAGAATTGATCTCCGACGAGTTTCTACAAAGATATTCTCATGAAGCATACGGTATGAGAAGAAAACGATGAAATAACGCTCCCATCTAGCTTGTAAGAGGGACAAATACCTCTTTATCTTTACTCGGTCGGGAAAGGCATAACATACAGCTCACAGGCTGCAACTATACCCTGGATCTCTCTGTCTCTCTCTCTCTCTCTCTCTCTCTCTCTCTCTCTCTCTCTCTCTCT
>NW_023998422.1:7241206-7254702 GCF_014805625.2 Glossina fuscipes
CCTAGACATCGTGGTAGAACATTGAAAACTACTTCTTCAAGCCAATGTCGAAAGTGCAAGTGAACTTTCCATAATAGGAAAAAAAATCCTAATATAACCAAAACACTTAAAGATATTATAATCGGTAAAGCCTCACTATTAAATACCCTACACCACTTTCGTTATGTATTCATGTAACTGCTTTTAAAAATGAGACTTTGTACAGGAAGCTATCGAAAAAGTAATTTGTTCCGTACTTAAGTCAACAGCGATCGTCCTTAACCTAAAAGATGTTGATGTATTAAATTGCGAGCTGTAGGCTCAGCACAAAAAGGCGAATAGACCAGTCATACGACGGACAGAGGGGTAGGCAAGCTTAGTTTGATTCAAAATAACTTTCGATCTAACAGATCTAACAGATCTCTCATAGGTCCTTCTGGTTGTTACTTCCGTCCGCATAAACGTAATCTATCCTTGTACCATAAATAGCGTAGGCTAAAAAAGATTTTCGTGCAATTTTATGGCTACTCTGTGACCTATAGTAGACATGCCAGCCTTTTTAAAAAAAAAAAAGAACGCATGGTGGTCGCAATCAGCCTACTTTCTGGTTGTCATATGACAAAGAAAGAATAATTTCAAACTAAGAGTGATGCCAAAGGGCAATTAGCTGTTATTAAGAAAGAAGTTGGAACTAAAAGTGTTTCCAAGCACAAACACACGCATACACACACAGTTGCGCCGCATTCGCAATCTGAACTGAAGTTTCAAGTGACGGGTGTTCAAAAGTCACCATATGATCTTTGTTCTGAATTACATACATATATATGTATATATATATATATATATTACATTTACAAAAAAAATTTATATAAACTAAAAAAAATATTAAATGAAAGCTTGGCATGAGTTTGTTTTTTTTTTTCTTGGTGCAATAGTAGACTATAGAGTATTTAGCTTTGACTCTCAATAGTAATAGGCGTTGGAAGGGTGTTAGTCCAGCAGTCTTCATCGTGATCGCATTTGAATTCAATGCTTACTTACTTGTTGACCAAATACACTACTCACTAAAGGTACACTATTTTACTAAGTAAGGTAAGAGTTGTGTATAAATTAAATATATGGGACATTATTGCAATCGCCATTCTAACCAGTTACAGGACCGAGTAAACGAAACAAAGCTATTTTCGTGACCCTAAATTGTTAATTAATACCTTCGAAATACCAATCGAGTCGATTGTATTTTTCAAAAATATTTTTAATATAATATGTATACGTGAAACGATGTTAAGAGAGAATTTGTTCATGTATGAGTGCATATATATGCGTATATGTGTGTTTATTTTATTCGAAGACAAAGCATACAATATTTGCACTAATACTAACGCATCCTTCTTAACTTTAACATCTATTATGAAAAGTTAATCGTGGGGGCCATATGGTGATTGAAATTCATTTTAAGCCTTAACCGACTTTTCCACGGACTCGAGATGATGGACTTTCATTATTTTCACGAAAACTAATCCGAACGTGCAAACAAAATAAATATCGGTTGCTTCTAAACATAGTTTTAGGTTTCTTACTTCACATATGTCACCCTTATTTGGAAGCTTGTGGTGGTAAAGTTTGTTTGTCGTATATTATAACAGACGGTCTCACAGCGGTGCAGCAACCATGCCACACAATTTAACTTTATATATATATATATATGTATATATATAATTGTATATATGTATGTATGTATGTGTATATGACATATACACATCAAACATAAACGAACAAACATATGAATACATATATATGCAAACGTATATATTTATAAACATACATGTATGCGATGAACGTTGTTAAGAAAAATGCGACGTCGCCACTTTGGCTGGGTAATGATGACGACAATCAAGTAATTGTAAAATCACGTCATCTCTCTCTCTATACATTTACCAGTTGAACGTAAATTTATACTATACTTACATGCGAATACGTACGAGTCGAGTACACATGATTAATTGAACGCTAGCTGTGTTAAAGCTTTAAAGTTAAAACATTTCAGTGCACTATGAGAGTGTATTTTATTTTTTTTTTTTTCTTTTTTTTTGTCATTTTTTTTTTTTTTTTAATTTTTGTTTCTTTTTTTAATATATATAAAAACACAATCTTAACCGAAAGTTAGATTATATTTTTATATATATTTATTGGTTAACTGATGGTTATCATATCACACATTTACACAAACGTCTAACACATATATCGGTTCAGTAAACAAGTGAGAATGCTATACTAGTCTACCAATGCGGATCATTTGATGATATATATCATGTAAAGGTATAACAAACACATTACTTGATATGTTACACACTACTACTAGTGGTACAAGAATATATTAAATTTATGCGAAGGTATGCAGGACCCCGGTCGATTAACAATCACTTGCTGCATTGATTTAAACTTGTCTCTCCGTCTTGTTTTCTTTCGGTCAACCTGCAAGTCGTAATCTTTGAAACATTTTGATGAAATTTGATACACGAATATGTTTTGGTCCAAATTCGAACGCTATCGAAAATGATTCAGATCGGATCAATTTTTCGACCACTTCTCGAACAACAGCTTATGTTGAAAAGCCGCAGTTATATGAATAACTTTATGAAACGGAGTGATGTAGAGCTTTTATGCGTTCCAACTCGCGGGTGACTAAAAAGGACGAGAATTACTAACATTGATAAATCGAAAAATTATATATTTTATAGATAAGGGTTTCATTGAAGACTTTTATTCACCGACTGCACGAAGAAAATCTACGCTGGTGGTGTCTATTTCATTTCATGTATGATAAGATTCTCCAAAAAATCATTTCATAGGTTTGTTCAATAAGAATATCACCAGTCGGGCGTCATATTCATTTTCTCCCCCTATGTTTATTGAAAGCAAATGTCATAGATGTCCAGTTTTCCTTGCTAGCCGCAAAACTAGCCGACCACTGCACTGAACTGCGCACCAACCCTAATACGACAAGTTAAGTCCATTACCAAAACCTTTCATCATCTTCTTCCATATTGTATAAGACCCTTTCATTAGCGAGAGATTTTCCTTGCTCCTCAATTCTTCAATTAATTCGGTTTCCTACAGTTTCAGGACTTTAGGCGAAATAAGCCACAAACTGAGCCGGCGTTTACTCCTTTGCTAAGAACCGCAGCTTATTGACAAATTTCGACTACGTACAGCCTTTATTCCCCCGACATATATAGATGAACATATTTTATAAACGAATTTCATGAATTTTGTACCGAACAATTCCTTGCCTACTAGCGCAAAATGTTGGACACACTAGATTCATCCCTCCCCTCCGTTGATAGATTATCAATGTCCCGTAAAGTGGATTTAAATGCCAAATCAGCATAAGATTTATTCATGTTCGCTTGCCATTGAGTCTGTCGCATATGGTTGGTACACGTTTGCGGCCTCAAAAGTTAATATAGAAATTTTTCGCTTCATATATTCTGAGTTCATGGCCATAAATGAAGCTTTCCGCCATAGAAGCCTAAAAACTCTAATATATAACCAATGCCTGACAGTAAAATTTAAAGCAAATCTATATTAGAAATAGTCGCCCGCCATCATGGCGATTGCAGACAAAGAATTAGTAAATCTCACTTCAAAGCACATGTTGATGAAAAATTTGAATATTAACTATTAACAGGACTACTAAAGAGATTTCAATTCCACAGTGCACATGGTCCACTTTGAAGGAAACTATATCCGAAATACGCGAATCTCCGCGACTGCCGCTTTACGAGAGAGATTAAAGTAGAACATGGTGCAAATAATGTGCGATTCTACGACCACTTGAAGCATTAGTTTGCTAGTTAAAAACTGACACATGCACATTTAACAAGGCTTTTTACAACGGGTATCAATGATTTGCCAAAAGACTTATGTATCTTGCTAGTGGTTTGCATAAGGGGTCCCCCGGGAAGGAATAACTTTTTACTGTAGCAAAAACTAAGCGTCTTCTTTGTATTGGTTGTTTTCTTTCTGGAACTCTAACGTTCCAACATTCCCAAAGGTATGCACATCATTCTGCATATACGAGGGTTATATAGGCTCGCAGAAACGCCAGCAGCGCACTTTAAACTTTAACTTGTACATTTCGTGATAAAAAAAGAGGCCGTTTCCAACCGGCCGGAATGTAATTTCAAAAAGAAAATGTATGTTAGACGCCCTTAAGAAAACTATCTTTGCGCGGATATAAGTATGAATTCTTACAAAAATCTTTTCATTAGAAAGAAAATAAAATCATGCTACGTTTGAGCTTTGAGGCTTCTAAAAAGGCAGTAACTTAAGCTTGTCATTGGGTTATTATACCAACCAGGATACCAAAAATAATACCTAATATAAAATGTAGAAATAAGGAATTGAATGGGAAAGATGGGGCTGATGTCGTTTAACAAATCTCGGCTTGTTGTGGAGCTATGGAGTTCTCAATAGATCGATGAGTATTATTTGCACCCAATGAATTTTGCAAAATATCTGCCAAAATTCTACTGATTCTATATACATATGTATACAAATACGTTCTTATTGGGTTTCTTTGGTCAAAGTGTTACTCATCGTGGTTGCTGTATATACTTCTCATACACTCGATGAAATCTACATTCAAAGTCGATTCAGTCCTATCCACTCAGTCCTCTTACTATCGTCTATTATCCAAGCATTTCACAGACAGATTTTGTACTCCGTCACTTTTATCAGGTATAGAACACTTTACCTAATAAGCCCACGTTGATGTCATCCGAGCATTGTTTTTTTATAAATACATTTATGATGGTATCGTACAATAAAAAAGTATACATTAGACCTGTAATGATGAAAACCCTCTTTCTTTGCTAATGTTGTTTAGTAAGTGTGAGAAGAAAAAACGAAAATAATTTTGCAACAACGGCCGCGGCATATGTGTAAGAACCATCGTAGCGTAAAAGAAATCCTTGTTCCAGTTAGATTAAGTCTTGCAGTTGTTGTACAGTTTAAGTTACTAACCAAGAAATCTGAATGAGGCATATGCTGCCAACAACTCAAGAGACTGCAAGTTGCACCAAGTAAAGAACGAAAAGCAACCAGACCCAGCGAATCAGAAATCGGGGCAGTTATGTCAAACACAGCAAGGAATTAGTTGCGAGCCTAGAAGAAGCGTGAGCTTAAAATCGTTTGCTTTAGTTGAATGTTGATAGGGTTTAAAATCAAAGCACTACGAATCTCTGAGAATTATTCCTGATTAACATTTATTTGGAATTATTTCCGAAGCGAATCTTCACGAAATTCCCAGACCTTATTACCATTTATGTGGATTTTCGCAACCCTTTAAATAGTAAAACTTTCACCTGAAGGCGTAACAAGTTTCTGTTGTAGTTCTTTTCTTTATAAGGAGTCAGAATCAAGGCATTACGGATTCGTCAGATAATTTTCATAATTCTTGCTAACGAACATCCGACCTTGGCTTAGTTTCCTAACTTGCCCTAACTTTCCTAAAATGGAAAGTTTTTCAAAATTCAATGCATGTTTCAACAAACTAAACACGCGATTACAATAAGATTTGCTATTCAAGCTTTGGCTTGCAAGAAATTCCTCCATTTTTTTTTTTTTTTTTGACAAAAATATGTAGGTAGAGGTAGTGAGATAGTGAGGTAAGAATGACACCTTAACAACAGTGCATCAATTCTGAAAAGTACCGCTTAAGTAACTATTTTTACAAGCAGGCGCACTTTTAGGAAGACATGCATCATTGGGATTTTGAATGAAACGCGAATAAAGTTAAAACAGTTATGCCTAATTAATTGAAAAGGCACAAAGTAGAAGAATAGGAGTACAAAGAATCTTCTATTATGCAAAGTAGGCAGCGCTTAAAGACGATATTAACGCCCTTTAAAAATCTTTTCTTTCTCCATTTACAAACAAATCACTGTACAATGTGGTCAACATGAAGTTGCATGCCTTGTTAATAGAAAGTCAGGCATGGCACACAGAACATAGATATGTCTTAGATAAATTAACCTCAAGATGACGACCTGAAGCTGACTAACGCGAAGACTGTCAAGTGAAGCATAATTGGTCCAATGAGCTCTGGGCACCGTATGAATAAGGCTTCATTGCAACTATCCCTGTTTTAATACACTCTACTTATGACGAATGCGGAGAGAATGAAATTAATAGGAAAATAGTTAGGAATACTTTTAATAGGATAGGCTCTATAATAGCGTATTATTTCCTTAGTTATAAACAGAAGCCTCCGAGAAAGGTTCCTTGGACAAAATGTTTCCCATAAATAAGAAACTCGAAGAGTGTTTCATGCATCATTGTGCAAATCTTATGCATTAATGAATGGAATACTTATTGTTTAGTGTGGTAGATAGTGTATTGAACTTATTGTATAGAAAGGTAGGGTGGTTTGTTAAAAGTTTTTGCTTCATCTTGTCAGTGCTATGTGCTCTAAACAAAATCCTTGATGATAGGATAGGAAAGGCTAGGTTTCCTTTCTTTCTCGGACCTACAAAAGCACTTTTTGCAATCTATAAGTCACCCGCCGGATCAGTATTTCATATAAGATTCAAAGTTGAGTTTTGAACAACGTGTCGACATAGCCATTGGCAAAGCTAGCCGCTCAAGCTGAATTGTTATTCTTACGATGTTCTAGAATTCTCTGTCCTATCCTTGGATAAAACTTTGTTTCTTACTAGATTCTAAGTGGATTTGGACCGATAGCGATTATTGTGTTTTTGTCGTCGAAATTCCAGCTGCAATCTATTAGCTCACTTCGATCTGGCTTGCCATATATCCTTTTCCCCTGAAAGCTGTTTATATTTTAAGTAGGCGTGGTTTTCATTTAACATTGAACTTTAAAATATAATAAGCCTTTAAAGTTAAGCAAAATGAAGCTATTTCCTAGTTATTATGGGCGAATTATGCTTATCTTTAAATCCTGTCAACCAAAAAAAAAAATTGTTATTGCCTTCCTGCACTTGGGGTAAACTGTGAAAAACTCACATTACTGCAAGTCTAGATCCAGAAAAAAAAACTTGCAACCACTCGCGATCCCATCCTTATCAAGAAGTGCTGAATAGTGCCTAAAGGGCGCCTAATGGATGTCACAAACTGGGGGCACACTTGGCCTTAGCTCAAGGATTTACATGTAAAAAATATGTATATGTATGTACCGGGAAATGAATGAAAAATAAAATAAATTTTTTAGCTATACATTGAAAAAGCAAGAACATACTTACAGTCAAGGGTTAATTTTCAGGGCTCTTCCTGTGCGGCAATTTTAACAAGATCGAGACGGGTCATAGAAAATAGTGCTTGACTGATAACATTAGTAAAAAAATAAAGAAAGAACGCAGCAAAATGAACTGCAAGAGATCAACCAAAATGTTTAGGAAGATATATAAAAAGCATACTAAGCGTCTGACGTGTCCTCCTCCAGTCCTAAAAACTCCATTTCAGGCAAATAAGGTTTGTGACTTTGTTCTATGTTTTCATGATTAGATAGCGTTGATCAGAAGAGTATAACAAGTCATCTTAATCCACCTTCATTGGATATATGGTATAAGGCAAGTAGCAAAGTTTTTAATAATCTCGTCACGTCCGTCGGTCATTCTTAATGTTTTTAGAAATTTTCTTACCAAAATTTCATTAAAAACAAGCAATTTGAAGTAAAGGATTTTTTCGAAAATGCCACTGGAAAGTAACTCAAGCACAACGGACGGGGCGCAGCTGTTTATTAGCGAAATAAATCCTGGATACCCCAGGAGCTTGATGTCGTATTCACTTAACGACGCTATTAACTCAAAAATTAGTTTCTCCTTCTATTTGAACTTCTATTCTTTTGAACTTATTGCGGTTTAATCAGACATGGCACATCTCTACCAATTGCTCCAAGTCTAGCGTGAAATTGGAAATTGTTCTTATGACTTGTATTCTACTAAAGAGAGTTTGATCGCTTAAAAGGAAATCACTTTGATATGCTTTTCCGCCGCCATTTTGCTAATAGTCAAAAAAATCGTTTAACTAACACTAAACTCACATACATACATGCACATACATGCATTTTAAACTTAAAAATTTTGCAAAAGAAAGTAGATATCTCTAAATTTTATCGATTGCGTTTTAATGCTACAATGGAGCAAATATGTATATCTAGTCCTTTTTTTCGGAAATACACCCATTTTGTTATTTGTCAGCATTGTATCCCACAATCGACAAAAACCCATCAATTTGCCGAGTAACTTCTGTGAATCGTCTCAGTCAGAAAAATGAAAGTAAGAAGCCACAATTTGTCCTTGATTGTGTAAGAATGAAAGGCTACAAAGTGGACGTACTCTGCTCACCCATACACGCCGACAATGTCGAACAAACTAAGACAATCTCGGAAAAGATCGAAAATTGTTTCAAATTTTTGTCTATAACTGTTGATGTCCAACGGAACAAACTCGACAGAAACGGACACCCAAACGTTCGGCAGGGACTATCTGCGTATTTATTGCAAAAATGCAATCACTACATCCGCAATTAACTATAAAACTTCAGTTCCAACTTATTTACAAATTGTGTCTGAACAAGCACCCGATGCTCATAGGATGGTAGCTTTCTTTGAATAAATTTAAAAACAATAATGAAATCCGTCGCTCTTTTAGTAACTATCAAGAAATTTCTTTGCTTAATACTGGGAGGACACCAAGGCATAGGATTGAAAAAATTCAAGAAATTTTATTGCTTAACACATGAAGACATAGAATTGAAAAATACATAAAATATTTCATTGAAATTAATCATCAAATGCTATAAAGTGTTACGCTGAAATAATGTGCCTTCAAGCTTCGCTTTAAAACTATCATGGCCATCACCGAAGGATTTGGACTACATTCATTCCATCAACCTCAAAACCCCTTTAAGTGTATATATATATATATATATATATATATATCAGATCAGCATCGAATTCTTAACGGATTTAGGCTAGTCTGGCTGCCTGCCTGCTTGTTAGTGCAATGCCTGTGATATGCATTCTCGATAAAGTTCTTCCAAGTAGGTGTTGAACTGAGTCAAACCGATTACAGGACACGGCGTATATGAAGTGCAATATAATCTGAGATCATCCCTGACTTTAAAAACATTTGATTTCTTGCTCGTTAGTCATAAATCACAACAAGTATAACAATAAAAAATGACATTGGCATATTCTTTGGGCGGTCCGGCAGCACCTGTACAAAAAAGGTTAGCAGCGCCCAAAAACAAGATGCAGAAAAGCGTACAAAGTCTACATAGTATTCAGCAGTATTAAGCGGTGATGGATGTGAAAGTCTCGATAGTGTCCGAGTATAATGTTCCTAGTTACCTCTTAAGAGTTGGGCTGTCGGAAATAGTTTAGTTCCCATTCTAAAATTGGTCTTTAAGACCTTCAAATATAAAAAATTAATAAAACAAAGTTAATTTCGTATTTTGACGTCAAAATGACAAAAATTGGCAAAAGGTCAATTTAGAAGAATCACTTTATAGCGAAAAAGAGGTTTGCTAAAGCTTGTCTATCTAAATGAATAAAAATTCTGCAAGCAAAAAACATCCGATGCCATAGATAGGAAGGAGCTTTGTGTGAAAAACTTTTTAAAAATAATAATGAAACAGTGGCACTTTTAGTTTAGGCATATCTATCTATTTTTGCAAATCCACTTTTCCAAGTTCCTTTGAGCTTTCGCAGCTGACGACTGACCGACCGACTAAGCAACAACTAACTAACTTATGTTACACATATTAAATGACAAATATTTCCAAATAAAAAAGTTGAAAAATTTTATAAAATCAAAAAACTAAAATTATTTCCTTAACACATCTAAGGCGCAAACCACCCTCCCCTCTCCCCCCTACCCAAGTGTAAATTAAAAATATTTTTTTTAACGTAAAATGATTCGTTTTGAAAGTGATTAAAAGAATGATGAAAAAATTTCACTTAAAATTCATGTTTCACCTTTTTAATAAGCCCACATAAGAAAATTTGTTGTAACCGCTTCCCGGATATACATTTTAATAACAAACAGTTTTAAACGGACGTACATGCGTAACGAATAATTTTTCCTATAAATGGTCGTTGATTATGGTCGCTTCCTAAAAGCGACGGTAGCTTCTTAACTTTTACTCTCTTCTCTTATTTATTTTCATTTTTAATTTTTTAAGAAAAAAAAATAAAAAAAATGAAAAAAAAAAAAACATTTTCATCTGCCTAAATAAGAAAATAATTTTCTTAAACGGACAACTGTTTTTTTTTTTTTTTTAATTTATATTTAATTAACTTGATCACATCTTTATGTTAACATATATATATGTATACATATATATACATATATATATAATATATATAATTTTTTTTTTTTTTTATATATTTATTTTTTAAACTTAATTTTATATATATAATAACATAAAATAATATTTTACTTACTGTTTCTGCCTTTAGCTTAAAATTACTAAACCATGAGGCTTTTAGTAAAATGCGTAACATCACAATACACTTAAAATTACTTAGCCGTAGATGAGAAAAAAACTAAAAAAAAAAAAAGACTTGAAATTAAGACACTTTTTAACTGCGAAAAAATAGAAAGGAACAACAAGAGCTTTGATCAAAGCAACACAACACAATTCCACGAAGTTTAAGTTAAGACTAAACTCTTGCTTGAAATTTTTTAAAAAATTTTCCTTTAAAATTTTTATTTTGAATTATTTAAGAGAGGACATGAAGAGAGCGCTTAAAAAGACCTGTTTATGATCAAGAAGAAGCAGATTGCAAAACCCTCTCTTTTTTACTCTTTACGTTAACGAATACAAATGTAAATCAAAATGCTAATTGTATTATATATTTATATGTATGTATGTTTATGCACTTGCAAATGTATATGTTTGTTATACTCTCTTTACTGTTGTTGATCATCATTTAACTTTTCAACGATTAGATGGTTGTACAGATGGTAGGCGGGCATAAAATGAATAAATTCGCCATAGCCGTTTACTTCTTGTCACACTATTGCACGCCTACACAGACATGTATAGGTATATATATGAAGTAAATATTTCGATTCGTTACATACATATATTAATTATATGCTCAGGAATTGTAAATAATGATATTTTTCTTATGCATATTCATATGGCTGCCAGTTATTGGGCGTAACTTTAATGTAACTTGCTTTAAATAGAAGAAGGAGAAAAACAACAACAACTAAAATTATTTTAAGACTAACATTCTGAATCGCTCTAAGCTTGTCTGTCCCTATGTCCGTTTTATGACTATGTTCATGTATTTTTGTGTTAAACCTATAGTTTGCAATTTTTCGAGATATTTTGATCAAATTTAATACACGGACATGTTTTGACCCAAGGACGAATGTTACTGAAAACAGTTTAGATGGGATTACTCTTATGATCATTTGCCATATAACGCCCCGTTATGAAAAGTCATTATATGAACATCAGATGAAGCACTTAAGACAGACCGATCGATCGGAAATCGGGAAAAAATTTGACAAAAAAATATTATTATTATTATAATTTTAGACTAATGAAATAAATTCTTAGACTAAAAAAAAAACATTGAGCACTAGCAGCACAGGCTATCGGCTCTGACAAAAAAATAACATAAGCACCAAGTTCTAATCTAGTGCTAAAATCTAATGTTTTTTGCCAAAAATTGGTGAAAAATAACTGATTAGGGCTTTAAGGGGAAAGCTACTTTTGATCAATTTAGATCAGTTCACATTTTGGACCCGACCCTCCACTACGTGTTTATCCATCCAAGGTATGTCTTCGCTTAAGACCAAGCTATAAAAGCTATGAAAAATTGCATTGGGTTGTCGGTCTTGCCTAACTGCGACAGTTTTACTTGTTTCGCTTTATATAGCACTTGGGTACCAATTCGGTGTTTATATCCCCCATTTGATTATTACATTATAATATAAATATTGCTGAGATTGAAAGTTTAACAATTTCTGATCTTTGCAATCAGATAGGATGACATTTAGTCTTACGCATCTTAAGCATTTCCTATTTAAGATTCGCTTGTTTTTTCTTGTTATAGGACGATCGATCGCCGGTATCATCTGGTAATGAATCGGATGACTCCTCAGAATTCGAATGTCATACCGCGACAGATGGTCGTATTGGAACGGATAAATCTTCTAACCTTGACAATAATTTGGAGAATAAAAACAATGCCGATGTAAGTATCGATGAAAAGAAGTGTTTCGGTCAAGGTATGGATCAGGATATGGTAACAGTCGTCGGAGGAAGTAGGCAAAATCAATGCACCGCAATAAGTACTGCCCCGGAGAAAAAATTTAATCCAAATCCAGCTACGGAAAGCATGTTCTACTCTGCTTCTGCTCTTTCGAATGTACCCCAAGATGTCCTACTGCAGTTAATACAATCTGGGCACTTACAAGTGCATACGGAAGAAGGTAATGACTTGATCTGTAAATGGCCCCAGTAATCTTTACAAAACTAGTCTTTGCTGTTTTTGAACTGAAAACAGTACTGAAGAAAACAACAATTTTCATGATTTCGCACGTATCGAATGAATGAAGCTGGCAGCCCAGTAAGCTTATGTAAAGTACAGTTGTGTGAACCACATTTGACTACAGAAAGTTGGGCTATGCCATCGGGTCGCATTTATTTTTTCTTTTTATATCCAAGGCCAGGCAAGAGTAATTAATGTTTATTGTTTAACTGGGAAGTAGGCAGGGATAATGAGTGATAAATCTCACCTTGTTCTGTCCACAATTACAATAGCCACATGCAATAATCACATATTTCCGGACATGTCTTTTCCGTAAGTGACGGCAATTCGCAGCCGGCATTACCGAGAAGATGGACATTGAGAAAGTTTAGGGAGCGCGCCCTTAAAAAAAACTTTTAAAATTCTATTTATTTCCCAATTATAATAATCAGGAAATATTCTAATATCGTTTAAAAGCAAGGTACCATATAAGATCGTAGGATCATACTAAAAAACTTACATTTTCTTTTTTCAAAAGTCGTAACAGTTGATGCATTATAAAGTCTTTTTAATTATTTGAAAATAAGAAAAATATATTCGCCTGGAAACGCTCTCTAAGCCACAGGCCGACTATGAATCGATCAAATTCTCTTGCGGCTTGTAAACTTGTGGAACAAAGCTTTTTACAAATTTCGAATTCCTAAAATTGTTTCAGAGATTTCGGCTATTATTGAAAATAGCTCCGTGGAAACCAACTGAGAATATATCAAGTCATGTTTCCGAACATATACGTCAAGGTCAAGTTCAAGGCTAACCAAGTTCTCCGATACGTACTTCCGAAGGTTTCAGAAGATATATATCAAGGTCAGAATGTGAACAAATCGAATCAACACTTCAAGATCGAAAACCAAGGTTAAATAATATATATGTGATCAAGTTCTCTGATACGTATTTCCGAAAGTTTCAGAAGATATATGTCAAAGTCAAAATGTGAACACGT
>NW_023998422.1:7254712-7288771 GCF_014805625.2 Glossina fuscipes
CGGTTATCCCTTATGATTAAAGTTACGATTATTCGAATTCTTTGAATGAATTGTTCATTGTTTCCCTTACTTAAGGTTTTTCCTCCCATCAAAAAAGCGTCGAGCAACTGAAAACGATTCATTTTTCTTACATAACGAACGATCACCGAACGATCGTTTAAAATTCATGTTTCGGTTAACGTTCGTGATAAAAGTCAATAGAAATGTGTTTCAATTTTATATGGATTTTGTGAAGAAAGCCTTCGGTCCTATTTATTCAAATTAGAGCAAATGTTATCAAAAAAAAAACAAAAAAAATGAATAGGTACGAAATTTCTCCTAATATTGTAATTCACATGCCTTTTAATTTCAGGCGTTTTTTCATTGTTAACGTGATTTCCTCATATTAAAAAAAAAAAAAACAAAAAAAAGTTACAAATTTACTTTTAAAGAGTTATAAATTATTATTTTTAATAAAAACAAAAAAAAAACTTCTCTTATGTGTTTGTTTCATTAAAGGTGTAAAGGCATTACTATGATAGCATAAGTATGATGACAATTGAAAAAACCAATTATTTTTAATGGGTAACACGCCACGTATTCCTTGGAGCCGCTCTATCGAAAGGTAAGTTTTTTCAAACTGAGTCCATCTTTTAATGTTGCAAAATAAATGTGTACCGAATGGCAGAAACACCATAACTCCAGTCTTCAACAAGTATTAGAGCATTAGAGTCAGTCAAGGACGACCGTTATAGATACTCTACGCGATTTCGTCTAAGACAATTATTCACCCCAAGATATACTTTTCTTGAAAGATCGCATATTGAATGATGCAAAACGTCATATGATCTGATCCCGATTTAACAAATCTTTAATTTACTTCCCAGAAATGTTATTATTATTCAATTTCCGTCATAGAAACGTAGAAATTTTACTTTTTCTGCATGTAAGATAACCCGCCCTATGCGATTAAAATTTCCTATTGTTCATTTTTTTGCTAAATTAGTACTATGGAGCAATTTTCATCAGAAAATGTTAAAATTTAAATTCTTCTTTTTTAAAAGCATACTATCAATGGGAAATCTTATATGAAGTGATGTTCAAGAAATACACCCATGTGGTTCAAATTTGGTCCACTTAATTTTTGTGCCAAGTTACTACCATGAAAAAATTTTCATCATAAAATAATAACAATTAAACCTCTTTGTCATGTAAGGGTGTACATTTTCTGAGAATCCTTATATACGTTGGTATCCAAAAAAGAGGCCTACTTAATCCAAATTAGATTAGGTTGGCTTCTCTGTCAATTTACTAATGTGAAACAATTTTCGCAATGAAGAAAATTGAAAAAGAACGATTAAATGAGGAGAGGTTCAAAAAATTGCTCCACACGAACTAAATTTTTCATACTAATTTAGACTGACGGAGAGCTTCATCGAAAAAATTTTAAAATTGCATTTTTTTCCATATTACGATTTTTCAAAATAAAGCGGGAGTAGTCGTAAAAATGGACCGATCCGAACCATTTTCAGTGGTGCTCATCGTTGGGCCAAGACACGTCAGTGTACCAATCTCATCCAAATATCGCAAAAATTGCGATCTGTAGTTTGAACGCAAATTTACAAGGGCAGACAGATACACTTAGATCGATTAAAAAAATGATTCCGAGTCGATTGGTGTAATAAAAGATGTGGTCTATCCCAAGTCCATTTGGACGTTGCATACATCCGCACAAATTTAAAGGTGCCACGTGCGTAAGATATAATAAATACAACCTTATTCCATAGAGACAAGTGAAAAATACAGCGAAAAAAGTTGGGTAACAGAAATAAATAGATATTTATAACAACGTAAAATGAAGTGAGCCAGAAGGCCAAAAAGCCGTTTCCATATTCACTTTAGTTCTACTTTTTTTCGTCTATCTTTATTAATATTAATTTCATCACTAAATTGTAGACTGAACCTATTTTTAATTAATAATTAAACTGATCTGTGCAGATTCAGATCAACTTAGGAGAACATATGTATTTGGAGGAACCGATTGACTTCGTACTGAAGGAGAAATATAATAAATAAAAAAAAAGATTGCGGGCTCAGGTTCTTAAATGCATTCCTTGCTTTTCTGTCAGTCCACTTCGGCCAGATACAAGATCTTGGTGCCATGTATCTTGTAAAGATGTTTTACGAAAACTAGATAGTATGTAGCTTGACAGAGGTTTCCCTATGAATCCAATGCCTGTGTGCATTGTTTCCTATATATTTGAAATAGGAAATGTACTCTATATCAGGCGAATCTCGAAATCGTGAAAGCAACCGTGGAGATTTTTCAATGCAACTCATTATTTATTTCAACAGACGTAGAAAAAAGTTGAAGATCTACAGACGCATTCAAAAGAAGTTAGAAAAGTTTAGAAAAACTCTTCACCAAGTTAACATAATCTTAGGCTTTGCTTCATAGGCATAGGAAAAGCATGACATCCTTTTTATCAACTTTTTTCGGATTCGTTATAAAAAAGCACAGTTCATTGGCACACATGTTCGCGGGTTTAGTCTCTCCTTAACGATAGGTTTGATAATCTTTATGAATACAGATGTTAGCGAAATTGATCTAACGTTACTTAAATCATTTAACTCTTTACCTTACCTTAGGAAAGCGAACTACTTTGATATATCGGACATCTAAGTCAATAGACCAGCAGGAAATAGTTTGGATAGCACTGCTTTTTTGGCCACTTCGCCTATAAAGCATTACCTTGAAATGATATGTAGGTGTAAGATGGTGTATGACCGTAATCCACTATAGTAATTTTACTTATTTGTTCCAATACAATAAAAATTTCATGACCGTAAGCATTTCGAAATGAATGGTTACAGTGTTTCGGAAAGCAAGCCTTGTAAAATTTATTCCAATAAGCTCCAACGCTCCATACTATTTCATTTATTCTAAAAATGAAAGGATTTTCTAAACACTAGTCCTTTACTTCTAAGTCACACTAGTGAAATTTACGGCACCAAGCTACGAATTGTTATTGTTCCTTAATGCTGCCAAATGCTTTAAGTGCTTTACGTATTTTACGTATATGTTTGTCGTCACTCTCCCATTAAAGCAAACCAAGAAGAGATTAACAAAAGCAACAACAAACTTGCTACCCCAACTTTTCAAACTTTCCTTCTCAGACTCAGTTTTAGAAAATTACGTTTTCCTTATTAAATTTATTACAAATAATATAAAATATTTTATGTTTCCTTTTCTCACAACATTTCTGGGAGGGATTCGAGGAGAGGGGATTTTCTAGTAGCGATAGACGAATAGTTGTGAAACCAATTGAAGGATCTGTTGAGTAGCATAAGCAGTTATAAACAGTGTTGAATTAGTTAACCGACCAGTAATGCGAACCCTATTTAACCTAATTTAGAGTTTGTTAAGAAAATTAAGTAACGTTTATCGTACATCTTAACAAAAAAATGAAATTGTTATTAAAACAAAAACGACAACGACAACAACAACGTCTTTGAAATATGTATAATAATTTGCTCAGCTTTGGCAAAAATGGTGTAAATGGCGGTACGCTCCTGAAACTGACACTCATCTAAATAGGTCGTAAATGCAACAAACCCTTTAAGGTTTAAATTTAAATAGAATTTTTATTAAATATTTAAAATTAATTTGAATTTGAAAGTGAAAGTGAAAGTGAAAAAACACTTAATTCGAAATAAGTTACGTAATAAAGTTCATGCAAAATGAAATCTTAAGTTCTATTCCAAAAAAAAAAAAAAAAATTCAAACGTACAATAATAAATCAAAGCGTCTCGTGTCCACAATAGTCTGTAAATAATGACGGGTTTACTTTATTTAATCATAACCATAATTAATTATTAAGGATATTACTGAATGATTTACACATACATGTACGATATTTGCAATTCATGTATATATATACATATACATATATATATATATATAGATATATATATGTGTATATATATATATATTTTTAACCAGATAAATCACCATGATCGAACAGTGATTGATCATATAATTCAGCGTGTACTCGCCGACCGCCAAAGAAGCGACCGTTTAGCGCTTCTTTGCCGCGAACAGCTTCGGCAGATGAAGAAAATTCTACAAAGATTTTAACAATAATTTCGGCTTCATCGTCATCTTCGTTTTCAGTTTGTTTCTCATTAAATATTATTACTCGGCTAACGGTACCGAACTTGGTGCACTCTTCTTGAATTTCTTCTTGCAGTGTCTCATCAACATCTTCAGGTCCAACCATATTACGCAAGATTATAACGCGCGATTCCTGTGGCCTCATCAAACGTTGCATAACAAATTGTCTGGCGCTTTGTCCCTTAATTGACATATTTTCTTGTTGCTGTAATGTCTGCGTTTCACCTTCTTCCAATAATTTCTTTTGCAATTCCTCCTGTTGCTTTTCGTGAGCTTTCTTAATTTGTTCGGCCTGTGCTACTGCCACTGTAGTTGCCGCTGACGGTGTAGTTGTCACATTATTATTATTAGGTACTGCGATCGCGGCCGCTCGTCCGGCTATCGTAACATTGGTTAGGACGTCTGTAGTGCCCGTGTTAATTTTACCCAGCAATGGAATCGCTGCTGCGGTATTAACAGCAGTTCCAAGTATTGCTTTTGACGCTGATAATGCTGCAGTTGTATTAACTGTTTGAAGCGTCGAAGCGGCCAGTAGATTAGACGCGAGCCCCGGAGTTTGAAACATGCCAGCCTGAAGGAATGCGGCTCCAGCTGCCGTTGGTAACGTAATGCTCGGATGTAAAGCATTGGCGGCGGCGGCCAATGGCAATGCCGCCACTTTTGCGGCTGCTAGTGGAGAAATACCTAAAGTTGGAGTTGTCGCTGATAAACCCAAAACTGCATTACTAGCCACAGCATCTAAGGCCTGTATTTTTGCGGTAGCGGCAGCCGCCGCCACAGCAGCAGCAGTTGGCATTGTTGAATTTGTGGTTGGGCAAACGAGTGCATTTGGTGGAGTTATCGAGCGACCAACTCTGAAAATTTAATATAAATTAATTCGAAAACGGGAACAATTATTTATTCAAAGGCGGTAGATGCGGCCTCAATTACCTCAACAATTGTCCGCCCAAATCGAAAAGATTCATGCTTGCAATAGCTTCATCCATAGCTTGTTTATTAGCGTATTCAATGAAACCGTAACCCTTGTGAGTGTGAAGAGAAGTGCCTGGCGCTAATTTGCAATACAAAATTGGCCCAAACGCTTCGAAAACACTCTTGATATCTTCCTCCGATAGGTCCGGATGTATTGACGCAACGTAGATACGATTAAAACTTTTCGCTTCTTCTTGGATCTCATCAATAACTTGCTGAGCTTGTGGCATATTACTTGGACGGCCGACCTTAATATTACGACCGCCCATCAATGCTCCATTCATTTGCTCTAATGCTAATTGAGCGCCTTCGGGAATCTCATATTCGACAAAAGCAAATCCTTTATGTTTTTGTGTTATAGGATCCCACGACATATTAATTGATTTAATTGGTCCAAAAGGAAGAAATGCCGCTCTAATTGTGTCCTCTTTCAATTCAAATGAAATGCTGCCCACATAAACCCTGCAATTATTTAAAAGAATATTTTTGATGATAGTCAAGTTTTCATCCGGGCATTTATTTACATTAAAATAAAAACTTTTTCTTTTTTTTTTTTTACTGAACATCAGATCTTATCAGCAATAAATCAAAGCTCATGAAACGTAAATTCATTAACTCGAATATTACGTTTTGTCGCATAAAACCGACAATTATCACTAAGTACAATAATTTGTCATCATATACTCAGTAGTGTTCATAAGAGATCTATATCCAAGAGTTAAAACCCTATTGAGGAGTAGAATTCATCTTGTTTAAGAAACCGCGATTATGTAATTTTTATTCGGCCTAAACTGACTTATTTAAAAAATACTTTACTTATTTATTTGAAAGAATACTCTGGCTGGAGCTCGTATCCAATACTGAAAAGAGTGAGGTTATGGTGAGCCGTTTATCAGTGCAACAAGGTATTAACACTTTACCAATCGATAGTCTATTCATAATTTTTTTAACTCTAACGCTGCCACACCGACAGTCGTTTATCAATCTAGCCCAGTCGCTTCTTATCTACAACCGAGGTGCAACTAGTGCACTTTGCTCCATAAGCAATTAGACAAGTAACTATTCCGCGCTACACTCTATATCAAAATAGAGCCAGCGCCAAAGACGATATCTGTCCGTGTGTCCGATCGAAAAAGCGTTAACATACGGCATAGACGCTTTGAAAATTGTAATTTTCGAGTTGAAGACAACGCATATTAAACAAAACATATTGAAAATCTGTTCCAATAGTTGAATCTCTACGGTTAACTTTAAACTTTCCTGATGCTTTTGGTGTTTGCTGTGGTCGCTATAAATGTATGTATGACGGATTCTTTCATCTTTCTACTTAAAACCGCCCCTTAATATTTAACTAATGAGAAAGCCTTGTAATTCTTTCCGACGTTGTTTTTTGTTGATAGTCTGTAAATCATTAGTACAATTGAAATCTCTTGTGAACGGAAACTTTTTTATTTTTTATAACAACAATCAAAATAGTTATCAATGGAAACGAATTTCACTTCGCTGTAATTAGAGAAAAATTTGCATGAAGACGTCGTCTGAAAAAATTCCTTTATCATTTTTTTAGATTTTGTACGAAACTAAAGTAATTACCATAATGACCATAATATATACTCCTTTTACAAACTTACTCTAAGAGATTTTCATTTACATACCTGCACATTAATGCCAAAGCCTGCTGTCTTTGTACTTGTGTACGTTGTGAAGCCAATTGCTGCAAAGAAAATATATTTGCAAATGAGTTAAAGACATTACTAAGAGAAAATCGCCATCGAAGCGAACATTCATTTCGGCCTAGAATACACTTTTAGAAAAAATCCATTTTCGAAAATTTTCAAACGATTGAAATATGACGTGTACCGACCGTATACGACAATCGCTTGGTTAGCTGGCGACAAGTATACATTAGCGACGAACAGTGGTTCACTTATGCCGTCGCAAAAGGGTTAACTTGAGTACATGCCTTGAAAGTTCACTTCATCAAAACCAAGTGGCTTGGATTTTTTCATACTTCTCTCTGTACCTATGACCATTCGCGACCACCACCGAGCTTATACGTATGGGGGACATCCATCCCGTCAAAAGCTGATCAAAAAAAAAAAAAAAAAAAACAAAAAAACAATTGCAGTGAATTTCGGTCGGTAGTCAGAGTGCATAGGGCGGTCAGACGTTTAACATGCACAACCGGAATCGGTTTTTACTCTCCTACAAAATAACCGTCGACTAAATTAGTTGGCAAAGTTAATACGTATGCCTCCTGGTAGTCAATCCTAAGCAAGCAAGATATCCTGTCGTTTATTCTCGCAAAATACTTATAAAAGCAATAAGAAAAAGTAACGTTACACGCGAATATAACGGATGAAGTGCCGTAATGCGTTGCAGGTGTAAAACTTGATCACCATATCATCACAATTCCTTACTAATATCAAGACTTTCGCCTTTAATTGATGCCAGTAACTATCGGTCAGCGTCAAAAATGATTCTGATTACTCTTCTCACGACAAATATACCCATCCAATTATTTCGAGATTCAAAATAAAGGTCGAACATAATCATAGTCATATGATTTAAAAAATTACCTGTTGTTGATGAGCAAGCGTTTGTTTCATTAAAACCATTTTAATGCTCTGTTCCATAGCATATTTTTTCGCTTTACTAACTAATTCATGCTGCTCCGAAGTGAGTTTCGGTAAAGCGCCGCCAAGCAATCCCAATAATGCTGATCGTGTGCCCGGTCCAAATTTTACATCACCGCTCTGTTTAAGATCATATATTGGCTGGGAAATGTAAGGAATTTTTGATTCAAAGGATTTTCCTACAAACAAAAACATATTTCTTTAGTAATTCTTTGTTTTTTATTATACTTAAACTACGTTTAGCTCTCTGATTTAATCCTAGATATCTTCCAATTTCTAAACTTCGGTTAGAAAACTTCTATCGGATTTCGCATTTAAGAAATTCTCGAATGGAATTTGAACTGCCTTCTCTCTCTCTCTCTCTTAAGTCCCGGTATTATCGAATTGAAATTTTACTGAATCTCAAAAATCGATATCCCTTTCAAAATGTATATATACGAATAGTCTGTTCACCTTTTCTTTTTTTTTTTTTTTTTTGTCAGCTATAAGATTATAATTTAAAAGTAAAAAATATATATGAAAGGGGAAAAGTAAATTCCTTGCAAGATATATAGTGCGTTGCTAGTACTACTAGTGTAAAAACAAGTAAAAGCTTCAAGGCCGACCAATAAATACGCTGCGCCATTTTGCTTAATACAGTTACTCATATAAAAACTTTTCGAAATGAAGTGTTGCATTGGAAGCGATCGAAGAAAGAACACTCGGATCTGAACCATTTCGAATAGCGCTCGTTCATGCGTCAAAACATATCAATATACCAAATTTCGTCGAAATATTTCAAAAATTGCACGAGAAAACTGGACGGACAGACAAGCTTGAAATCCCTTTCTGAATGAATCGGCATAATAAAAGGCGAGTCTATTTCAAGTGGTTCTATGTGTCACATACATCCACACTAACTTAATTAATCCAAGTACAACAACTGGTGTAGGGTGTAATGATATCAAAATGTTAAAATAGAATCCATATTAGATCAAGAGGTATTTTTTGGACTTATCTTTCGTTACGACCTCTGTCCATGCCTCTTATAAGGGACTAGTGTAGACCGGTAACCGTAAGGCATGTAAAAGATGAAGATCTGTTAAGCACTAATTCTATCTAAGCTACCTCCAGATTTCTCCGAGCTGTGGAAAATATTACAAATATTTTCTTTCTTCATTCATATGCTACTCGAAACGAATTGTCTACTAATCCCCGGACTGAACTCATTTCCCAGTAATACGAGAAAATTCACCCGATCGTTATAGTAACTTAACATGAATAGTAGTCAACTTTACAGATAATTACTTGCAGAATATTCTTCAGTTTAATTCTCTTATACCAAATGAATTTTATCGGTTCATATAGAAGGAATGAATATTTAATACAAACTTGGACTCAATATTCATGAATTCGATGCGGGAAAGTTTGTGATATTAAGTTTGTTCGAATGTATCCAAAATCCAGAAAGTTTCAAGACAGATTCACCTAACATGAAATCGATTGACTCTGAAATTGATTTCAAGTTTGTCTGTCCATCTATTTCGACTTACAGAGATCGCAATCTTTCAAATATTTTAATAAAATTTGGTGCGCTAATGTGTTTTAGCCAAAACAAGAACGTAAAAAGAAAATTTGTTCGATCGGATTGGATTTTTGTGAGCATTTACCATAAAACGCTTCATTACGGTAACAGTCGTTGTATCAGCCACAAAATTTAGTAAACTCTTTTCTCCTAAACATGGACTCTATTGAAAATGTATTGGGCGTTTATGCTCACTTTCCCATAACTTATCTCGCGATAATGGTGTCACACACAAAGGCACTTTCCAATCATAGGATTGGATAATTTTTTCACACAATTCTGATTAAATTGTGTTAAGTGAAGCAGTGTGTTGTGGGTTATTTCATTCGCGGGCTTGCTGGTCTATAGGGACTGAAAAGTGAACTACATTAAAAAGTTCTCTTCTTCTTCTTCTTCTTCTTCCATGAGTCAGTAAATCAACAACAACGATGACTCGCCAGGTTTGTCATCGCCATTAAAAGGAAAAGTTGTTATGTAATTATATTTTATTGACATTTTTTTCCTTGCGTACTCATTACATAAATATTTGGAGCAGCAAGAGGATGGAGAAGAAAATGTCCTGTTTCTGTATTCGTGCTTGGACTAGCGTGATAAATCTCGAGCTATTTTAAAGAGTTTTTTAATTTTTTACCCAACATACCATACATTTCTTATTACTCATCGGCCAATAATTCCCCTCCGCCTCGCTACCAGAAAACTCCATAATATTTTTAAAAAGTCTCAAGTGCCTTTTGCAGGGATCATCACTAAGTGTGAACTTAGTGACCCTGCCTTTGTAATTTTTAAAACAAAGACAAAATATGGTCTTTGGTGGTAGGTCTTCGACATTGAAATCCATAGTTTATCGGTGCAATGGTACGGACGTCAACAATCTTGTTATATCTAGTGAGAGTCCAAAAAATGTGGTTACACCAGAAACTATCAAAAAGAAATCACGGAAACTATTTACGATAGACGAAAAGTAAAAAAAGCAAGAGTTAAGGGACATCCTAAGCACAGCATAAAAATTTTAGCTTGAGTAAGTCATTTTCCAAATTTGGACTACATCAACGCTCTACTGATACAGAACGCTGCCAAAATTGCATTGAACAGAGGTTCGAGCTACTTCCTCGGCTGACGTCATCTTCAAATCTGTCCTCCTATCAAGAGGATGCTCCAGCTTAAAAGATTTGCTTTAAAGGACGAGGTCATTGGAAGAACTGAAGTGTATGTGAAGCGGCTTCACAATTTGTTCTTTGAAAAAGTTATTAAAATATTGAAGGATCGTTAAACTGATTTTTTCGTAGCTTTCATCATAGGAATAAAGCCATATTTTGTACAACAATCTCAAATATATTCTATTGCTTACTCTCTCAAGAATTATTCAACAATTCGTTGTATGTATCAGAAAGTGCAGGATCGAAGTCGTCTTGTAATATTTATATATGTAAATGAGAGTTGTATCTAATTGATTTTCTACTACGTAAGTTAAATAGGATACTATGGAGTCTACTTTCTTCAAGAACTTTCTCGATGTTAGTGCAGAAGGATTCCCAGGACGCAAATGTGTGCCTTTCAATGGCACTATTTATATTTTTAAGATTTATACATCACCAAGGCACCATTTATTTTGCGGATAACACACAGCGATACGTTTGCATTCAACGGCAAAGACCAATGGGTCGTGGTACATAATCAATAGGTCGGAGCAACAAAAGACCAAATTAATTTAGTAATTTCTGCCTGTGTTGTTCAAGTTTTCAATGCTGAGTGTAAAGCAACCATCTTGCTTCTGTTAATTACGAGCGCATGTAAACACCCTTCGCAAAGAACAGATGTTTGTATCACATTTCAAAATCGATTAACTATCTTTTTGTTATAGTCAGCACAACCTGTGGTGCAAAAGCATATGTAGTTTGGACGAACGACTTGAGATACACCCACCTTTTATTATACCGATCGATACAGAATCACTTTCTGAATTGAGATAATCTCGTCCGTCCGTCCGTCCGTTCGAATATTTTGATGAAATACATCGACGTGCTTTAGCCCAAGGACGGACTCTGTTAAAAATAGTTCGGAAGACATCACTTCCTGGACCGCAACCCATAGGAGAAAAGTAGTTGCATGAATACTTGCAAACTAGTATAAGGTATTTAATGGTGAGCCGTGGCGCACTACAATGCTTTTACTTGTTTTAAGGTGACTTAAATAAATTGTAATAATTTTTTAGGGTTATGTTTCAATTTTGATTTTCTACTCTTTTTACACTTGTATTTTTTTGTAATACGACCAATCACTCAGGGGATGTCCCTTATTCCTGTAACAGGGTGGCTGTCAGAGAAAAATGAGTACAAAGAACAAGACAGGAGGTAGTGATCGTAACCTTGTGCGTGTGTGTGTGTGTGTGTGTGCCCAATCGATAAATGTTATTGCTTTCACCTACTGAGTACACACTAAGGCTACGACCAAAGTAATCTTTACCGCATTCGTGATTTTGAGTTGCGGACATAAAATGTACGGTCCTAAGACGAACAAAAAGATGTAATTAAATAAGTTCAATATGAGCAATAAATGTTACACACTTCATGGCATAAATCAAATGTGAATTTTTTTGCGCATCTTATTAGTATATATACTGCCATTGAACTGAACTGATATAACTGATATTATAATTACTACATATCCGGTAGTGGGCATAAAACAAAAAACAAAGCATAAATTAAACGAAAACATTTCTAAAATTTTTCCACATGATCATTAGCGTGAAGACTCGCACAATTAGTAAATATGTAAAACAAAGAGAAATAAAATTTTAATCGGCAAATGCCGATTCCTTTCATACCCAAACACGAGCTTTCGTTCACTGCATGTAGATTGCATTATAGCAGAAAAATGGATTCACATAGGAGAAAGTTGGCTACGTATTGATGAATGTACACTTGATCATAAAATATAAAAATAGTATGAAGATCGACCGCCTCTCTATCAATAGATTTAAAGTATTACTATTATCGCTCATATCATATGGCATATATTCCAAACCACGCTTTTATATCACTACATTATTGTATAGGCAGGCACGCAAGCGAAAAACCCGCCTTCTTTACGCACCACTGTGATGGCGACTTGGTTGATTTTCGAATTAATTGCGGAAATTTTATTAAGGACATAACATAAGAAGGGTTTTGGTAATTGCAATCATTGTGGATTTTCGCACTCGACTTGGCGAACGTAAGAGGAAATTTTGTATTCTCCTAAATAAGTTCTGAGATAGGAGTCATAGCATACAACTAGAGACATGGACATGTCCCTGAACAAGATTATACGTAGCAAACTTTTCTCTCTATTTAAAAAATTTATCAAATCCATTGCACTCTCTCTCTCCCGGATTTTTCTCATTCTTACATTCAACATGGGTCTTGAAATAACGCTCAAAACTTTGGGCGGCGGCTACGACCGACCACAAGTTAACCAATTACTTTAATGCATTAATTTTAAATTTTAATAATCAACTTATACAAATGCAAGTTTGCCAATACAATTAACTCAAAATTGTACAAAAATACACATGAAATTTAACATTTAATCTAAATTATATATATATATATATATATATGTATATATAAGAGAAAAGCATAATATATAATAAATAAATGAAACGTCACAAAACAAATAATGAACGATTAAAAAGAGTTGAAGGAAAGAAGTCATAGCAAAGAAATACATGAAAGTTATAGGCTACAAATTATAAACATGAATACTAACAAGTTAGGTTTCGCGCGTATCACCTAAATATGTGATTGAGGATCTTATTGCAAATGCCACTCTGCATACCTACGTGACAGTAAAGGGTAGATGAATGTCTTATTCTTTAAGAAATATTCTCGGGGTTATTGAACTGTTGCATTTTAATGCTTTCTATAGAGACAAAATATTTTTGCACCGATAGGCTTGAAAGGATGAAAACTATTCCGATTTTTAATCACAATACAGGTCTATGGTCTAAGAAAATATATCGTTTTTTAGAACTTTCATCATCCTTAGGAACCGCAAACCACTAAAGGTTACTTAAACATAGATCTTAGATTTTAAATTCATCGGAAAGTTTCGTCCGTCCCGGTTACAATCAATTTCAACAAGTATACGCCGACCCGTTTTTCGTATATTTAGATCTATCTTTTTATCACTGAGTCAGTACATACGGACTTCGCAAATGAACTAACACGAATTCACGATTCATGTTAGTGTTTGTTAAGTGAGACGCAGCGTAACCATGGCAGCTGCTGATAAAGTTCATCTACGCAACCAGCAAGCAGGAAATGCTATAGAAACATGTATAAATTTATTGAAAGTGTACGACGAAGACACAGTCTCTGATCGAACTGCCAGAGGTTCGTTCGAATGGTTTCAAATAGATGATCGTCGAATATCCTGTTAGAGCAAAATCCTTGCTAGATCAATCTTAAATCAGCTTAGTAAACCCTTTCGGACCATTTTCGGAAACATGAATTTTGTTTTATTCAAAAAGTGGGCAGAACTTTCCGGTATACCTATTATAGACTCCTCTAAATGGAAAGTTTTGCAAGAAGCTTGAAGAAATTTTAACCTATTATTTATAGAAGAAATGGATGGGTTCGGAGACGAAGGGAGTACACAAAAGACGTTTGCAATACGATGCATAGTTTTAAACTAATAAAATTTGTAGGTTGCCCTACATGTGGGACCATGTTTTGGAAGCGTTACAAATTACTTGATTGTCTTTACTTAATTGTCTTATATCTCACAAAAGATGGTAACCATGTTACATTATTTTTAGTTAGATATGTTATACGCAATCCGATGTTTAAATGTTTTTGTTTCACACCCACCACACACCACCTACAGTGGCTTTCCGCAAATCAAGGTTTTCACACTTTCCGATTAGGAAGTTGCCGTTCTTCGTATATTATTTCATGCATGACTTTTAATCTAATGGATGACAAAAAAGTTTTGCATCCCATGCAAGTTGGATACCTTGAGTAGCTCAGGCCTACATATAGAAATACTCTCTACAGTTGTGTCGTTAATATTCCACAACCAAAATTAGACAACCGTTTAAAGGCAGACCACACTCTAATTGTGCAGAATGCATGCACTTTATAAAACATCGTTTACATATTACCCTTGTGGCATAAATTCAGGAACACTATTAATATATTTTCATATTTCGGTTGTAGTGCCTCACTAAGACACTTCCATTTTTATGCATTGATATTAAGGCGAAAATTACACAAGCGACTCCAATAAGTAAGTGCAAGGACTCAAAGTAATAACGCAATTGATCGTTCAAGGAATATATTATAAGAAAGCCATCAGCATTTACGGGCAAAACTGGGGCATTCATCAAAAGATAAATATTTTAAAAATCACATGATTATTTACAAGATTCTTGGATTAATGGGATAGGTGCTTATTTTTAGATCTCATTTATGAAATTGGCACGTGCGTCCAATCGTCATGCTTTCCTACGAATACGAATCTATGATAATGTTAGCGTACGGACATTAACAATTAAAATTAATCAAGAATATGTTCATATATCGTTTAGTTTACAAAGTCTTTGACACGTATTTCTGCGTATAATGCAACTAAATAAAGAATGACTCAAATTGCCTAACCTAAAACCTAACGTTAGATGGTGGGTGTAAAAACAAACGTCTAGATTAACTTACACAACGACAAGAAATTAAAGTAAATGTGTCAATGTTAACCACAATGCCTTTGAGTAAAACTTGCTTGTAGTTCTTTTGAATTTTGTCCGAAGACTTGGAAAAATTTTAGATTTAATTAGAAGTAGGAAGATACTCCCAAACAAATTGTACTTTTCATACAATTTTATGCAGGAATGTTCGCATTTTTGAGATATTTTGAATTTTCTCCGTCCGAAAATATGATTTACATTTTATTACAAATTTTAAATTAACGGAAAAAAATCATTGTCCTGAAGCCGAAGGTCTGATTCGATTGGTTGATAAAGTTGTCCGCATTACCGACAAACTGGTGATCACTGTTCTCTCGCTAAATCGCTCTTAATCGAAATTGTGTTGCACTACAAAAAAAAAAAAAAAAAAAAAAAGCATAAAGATTTTCAGAGATATTTAGAAATCATTTGCAATTTGGGTCACCTACATAATTTGTGCTTTGGCTTAACGTAAGTCACATTTATGCTCGCCAAAAACGTATGAATTCAAACGTAAAAAGTATATATAAAGTATATAATGTAAAAATTATATATAAAGCAAGAAAACGTGTACGTCCATATAGACCAAGTCATTGTCCGAAAGTCAAGTCAAACATCTTGAAAATTTTATTCATGTGCCCATCCGTTTGTATAATCGAAGCACATTCGAGAGCCGAAGTTCACCCTTGCAAGCTTAGACTAGCAACCCGATTAAACTCAATTTCAAAACGAATAGTATAATCATTTTTAAAAATACAGAACACAGACAACAAACAATACGTTCCACTAGGCATTTATAATGATTTCTTAATATATATATATATATAAAAAATTTTCCATGCATATCATAATTTCGGACAAAAAACAATACTTTTTATTTTCTAAATGTAAATCATAGTTTCGGACGGAAGGAATATAAGTTAATTATTTTATATTTTACCCATTTCCCAAATGTACGCCCATATATAATAGCTGTGTATATACATAGATATATATGCGCGATATCGTGTTTTGTCTGACAACAATTTTTCTCTAATATGTGAGTAGATAGGAAGAATTGAACTAAAACAATTTTATGTAGAAAAGCCTTCATTCAAACTTCCATTGCAATTATCGACCAATAGAAATAGAAAAAAAGAGAAAAAGAAAAAAGCGATCCGCTGAAACGATATCAAAAGAGAAAGAGTAACGATAGTAAATAAACATGAACTATGTTAAGAGTACATAAATTAATTTTTATATAGACATAAAAATGTTTTCTAAGAAGTGATAACTTAATTCATTACCTAGATTCGATCTGTGTGTGTTAAATAGCAGCTTTTTTTTCCATTTAGATTCGGGCAAAAAACCCTGCCGGAAATGAGTCTTTTTCTTTTCTTTTCTTGTTTTTTTTCTTTTTTTTTTTTTGTTTTTTAATTTTACAATGTGCTATAATGTTTGTAATTGAAACAAAATAAAATAAAATAAAAAAAAAAAAAAACAAACAGAATGAATAAATCCTAAAAAAGCAAAAGAGGACAAGAAATTATTAAACATAAATAAAAAAACATAAAAGTATTATTTAACACACACATCAATCAACGTTTTCTCTGTTCTTTTCACTTTTATAGAAGTGGACTAGCATTGATTATACTTCAAGGCCCATTTGATGTGGAATGTTTTTACTTTACACATTCTTGAGCAATCATTCAGGACCTCCGTTTGGCTATTGCCATGTTTGCAAATGGTTGGGTATACTTCGGGTTATTCGGTGTAGTCGTTTTATTCTTCTATTTTTTCGTTAAAGAAAAAACAAAATACAAAAGAATACAAAAATACAAAAAGAAATAAGAAAAAGAAAATAAAGAAGAGAGAAAAATCAATTTTTAGCCTCAATCAGTTATAATTAGTTATGTTCAAGTACAACACACCACCAGATTCATGAAAATCCTATCCCTACTATCCCTTGATATTTGCACATCATGCCATTGTATATATCTACTCAGCAAACAAAAAAAAAAAAAAAATTATGTATATATATATGTATACATACTAAACAATAATTTTAAAGACATCGGATAACATTCTTCTGAAAACGCGACAATTTATCCAAAGCGATACTAGTGAAGTTTAGCATTAAGCTTTTTGTAGATCCAAGCCATATTCATTAAGTAAACTATCGCACTACACACTAGCCATCCTATTCATATTGAAACAACTGGCGATGTATTATTCCATAGTTCTTCGAAATTTTCATACGACAGTCGCTTCTAAAATAATGTTTTCTATCGCGTTACTCAACTTTACGATATACACTAAACGTTCTGTCATGTCGAATAGAATAGTTCAAGGCCACAAGATATGCCAACTATAGTTTACAAGACAAATACAAGTCTTACTCTTCGTTTTTGTAATTAGCCTAGCCTTTGAAACATAAGAAAACCGTTGCCTTGTTCGAGATTTTTGCCTTCCAATATTGAATGGCCCTAGGATTTGTTTCAGATTTTATGTCAATCTCTGCTATAGGTTGCTATATATAGATTGTGACTGTACTCCTGTACCTTTAACCACCGAAGAATGGGTTATCTCGATTAGTCCGTCCGTCCGACCGTTTAGGATATCTAGAAAAAACATTAGAGATCAGTGTAAATCTGTTGATTTGGCTGCCCATCCATAAATCTGTTCCTTTTTGGTTGTGGGTTAGACTTGGAATGTTAAGTTAAGGCGATGCTAGCCCATGGAAACGATCACAGTTGTCAAAAAAATATAACTTATACAAGCTCTCACAGATATTTATGTAAAAACAAGTCGAAAAATTTTATTCGGCTGCAACCGAATCTTTTATATCCATCAACGTTATTTAAAAAAAAAAAAAAAAGTACCAGAAAAGGGAAAAGATTAACTTTTCATATTCTATAATATTAGAGGGGCGTGGCTGATTTTTTCTATTTTTGTAAAATAAAAGCGAAAATTTATATGATCCAGCTGAAGCGAGTTTGCAGCAATCAGTAGGCAGACGGACTGACACACATGTCTAGAACGAATTACATTCGATATTAGTCGATAATATGTAGACTATATAGAGTTCCTGAAGCTTCC
The DNA here is from genome assembly GCF_014805625.2 of Glossina fuscipes. Classification (NCBI taxonomy): domain Eukaryota; kingdom Metazoa; phylum Arthropoda; class Insecta; order Diptera; family Glossinidae; genus Glossina; species Glossina fuscipes. The sequence continues at coordinate 7,272,817 of NW_023998422.1, forward strand.
TTCTGGCTACTGCAAACGTTCTGACGAAAGGAATGTACTCCTCATCGTTCGGCGATGGGTATAATATTCACTGAGAATATTTAAAACCTCGGTGATGCAAACAGTCTTGTCTACCAGTTGCATATATGTCCGTGATCGATTCAAAAAGTGTAGCTCGCGCGATTATTTCCGATATCATTTAAAAGACATGTGTAAAATATACTCCGATCGACTCACGCCTATAATGAACACACTTTGCTTAATATAACACTGAAAATATCGAGGACTTGTAATGGATATATCGTAACAAATATGAAAAATGAAGTCAAACAAAATCGATACACTTATCAAAGATTTGTTTTTAAAACGTATTTCAGAATCTTATAAAAGGACAAGTAAATCTAATATGCGCATATTGATCGATGAGGGGCATAAATAAAGGAAAGTGAAAGTGTAACTAAAATTTAGGATATTTAGTTTTAAAATAAGTAGCAGATATGTTTGACTTTGAATAATCATCAAATCTATGCAGAAAAATTTCTTTGTGGCAAGATCTAATTGAGGGAGAAGTTCTGTTTACATAAGCATTAGAATGTCAATATACTTAGTTGACATGGTTTGCTTATTCCTCTCAATATTACTGATCCATTTAAATCGAAGAAGTTATGTGGAAGAGCTTGGAATTAGTAGCGAAATTCGATATTGAAATTTAAAATATATTATCTATATTTTATACCCTGCACCACTTGTGGATGTATACAACAACCAAAAGGAGATAGATCCACCTTTTATTAAACCGATCCATTCAGAATCACTTTTTGCATCGATTTAATCTAATCTGTCCGTCTTGCTACAGCCTACAGGTCTCAATTCTTAAAATATTTTTAAAAAAAATATGATACACGGACTTGTGTTGGCCCAAGGTTCGTATCGGACCATTACTTCAATTACTTCCAATATAAGGCCTTATTTTGAAGAGTTATTATTTGAATAACTGTACTCAACGAACTGGCGTATGGTATTTAATGGTGGGCCGCGTCTCTCCAGAGCGTTTCCATTTGTTCCTTCTTGAAGTAATATTTTAAATGCCTTTTGTCAGAGATAAGTGCTTCTTGGCACAAGAATAAAAGCATGCATGCGGTGAATACAGCACTGTTAGAATTTGTTTATAAAAAAAGAACAGGCTAAAATTAGAAAGGTAAAAGTGTGTATTCTAAAAATTGACTTGTATATATCAAGTTTGAAACATTTACTCGAAAAATCAAGAAAATATGCATAAAAATTTTATAATTTGTAAACTAACCTTATATATTTGATGCCTTCAAGGTTTTGTGTGGGAAAATTGTTTTATAAGTGCTGCAAGAGTTCCCTGGCATTTCTTAACTTTTGTGCCTTTAACTTAAGTTAGATCTTAGATAAATCTTTTGAAAATATTTCATATTTTTTTTTTTTTTTTTTTGACTCATTTCAGGCGATATAGGCCCATACCCAACCATCCAGTAATCATCCAAAAATTTTAATTTTATTTAAATGTTTTTTTTTTTTTTTAATGTTATAAGAATTTAGTTTTGTATTTCATTCTGCAGTAATTTTTCTTATGAAAAAGTCCTTAATAAACATATTGAGATATCAAAATTATAATTGAAGAGAGTTGAAAAGAAATAATAAAGCAATTCCCATGAATAAAAACTATTGATGAAGACTTAAGGGACGACAATATAATTCCATGGAAAAGGATATCATAATGAGTTAATTGAAAATCAAGCTTATAATTAATTAAATCACAGTTGAGAGCAATATCGCTTCATACCGCTACTTGAGTGATGGCACTGATAATTTTTATATACTGGATTCGCTGCAATACTTTTATAGGTAACAACAAAGCGTTATATTGGCATAATACACCATCACCGCACGGAGATATTTAGCAAAAACGCTGTAAGCGGTGCATGATTTGGGGGTGGGTATGTCTGACCTGCCGCGCTTCACCATCATAATGAAAGTGGGGATGGAAAATTAACGGCCACAGATCGAAGGTGAAAATAGACGTAGTTTGGATAAAACAACAAAACTGCTTTACTTAAACACCACTTCAGATATTGGTTTAAGCATCAAGGTCACCTTAAAGTTTCCAGTGATATAAGTGGCATCAAGTTAACTAATAAAATGCTTCAAAATTTTTACATATTCGCTTGAGCTAGTGGGTATGATTTACTTTGCATTATGAACAAAACGTGAATAATTATGCGAACATAACTCGACAGTTCTGGCATTATGCCACTGGGGCGTTGGTATAATGAAATGATGTTCAACTTTCCAATGTATTTTAGTTTCGTTTATGTGAAATCAAAAAATGAGGCGATTTTCGCCAAAGGGCTCACTGATAAAAAAAGCTTAAAAAAGACGGCCGTTTGCACACGACCTCTCGACTGTCTAATATCTCTTAAAAATGATTTTTTTTTTTTAGTGACAACGTATACTTGAGTACCGAACTTTTTTTTTTCAAGTTGACAGTCTCTCTCCACTAGTCGTGAAAAATATAGTTTTTAAGAGCATCGTAAGATAATTGCGTTACCTTAAAACGTACGTAGGAGTTTTGAAATCACAGCATACATAATAAATAATCACCTATAAAAAAGAAAAGGCTACGAGCTACTGACTGTCACTTTCACTCTCCGTTGAGGGTAATTGCCTTTTCGAATTGCAATATTCATTTCGTCTTTGATTTTGAGAGCAGACTATAGGGAACCTATATTTCCTGGTATTTGTAAATGCGAAAACTGGCTGCAAATGATGGTCTTGGTTTGTGTGTGTTTTTTTTAATACAGTGGAAGAAAAATCATTCAGATTCAGAGTTACAGTTGAGCATATTTGAGCGACAAAATCATTCAGAATTCAATTGCCCATTTCGGAGAATCGCCGTTATCCTTCTTCTTCAACCTTCTGGAAATAGATGCTAAGGAGATTGTCCGTTTTGGTGAATTTATGACAACTCAATGGCAAGTTTCTTTTTCCAATGCTGCAAAAGTAAGCAACGTGCCCATATGCGTTCCGAGTGCGTTTACGAATTTAAAGCCTCGCAATTTACTTCTTCTCCCACCATGATAAATCGGTCCATGACTGCTACAAGTAGTGAACGAGAGCGGATTGAACCGTGATTTTCAGCCGTCACAAGAATTTCGGAAAGCCATTTCATTTTCAGTTCCCTAATTACAAGTTTTCGAAAAATATACGAATTCCGCTTTATGTTACAGTTAAGTACACATGAAATAACTATTGCGGACTTTACCTCATTTCATCAAGCATAAAAAAATGCTACCTGTATTAAACATAATTTCCTGCTTACTTCAAATTGAGGCGTATTAAGAAGTTAATCACGTACTCTTAATTGATTCTAATGACAAAATTTATCTACGCACTTAATAAGCTTATCATTAAAACTCAGAACATTCTCTAGCAAGAGGCTTTTAAATGATGAGTAAGTAGTAACAAGAACAATTTTGGAAAATCTATATGCAACGATATATCTAAAAATCTCTGACGTCAAATTTACTTACGATCTATATTTCTCCTGAAAATATATTTATTTTCGTGCAGTTTAGATATTAAAAATGCCAAAGAGCATCAAAACATTTTAAAGCAATACAAATAACCATACATACGTATTTATACTACAAAGTAATGCAATGCGAATGTAGTAAACCTCATTACAGGGAAAAGCAGTTATAGACACAAAATTATGTATATATGTACACATGAACACAGGCATGTGTTTGCGTATGCATTCAAATACACTTTATATATATGTAGATATATACGTATATAAAAAAATTGTAAAAAAACTTGTTACATACTTATATATTTACCTCCGCTTTCCGATCGCATTTTCTTCGGCGGAGAAACGGAATCATGGGAACCGGCGTCTTCTGATTTTGGTGATCGATTTCTTTCGTTTGATCCCTAAAATAAATTTGGAGGGCATATTAATAATGAAAGCTGCTGGCTGCGTCGTAACAGAAATGCGAACAATGCTTGAAAAATTTACAACTGCATCGTATATTTTAAGTATTTGAATTTAAAAAAACATTAAAATAATTTCCGTCTATACAAACATTTATTTACCATATTATCTTTATTTTATATGAGCAAAAAAACCAAAAAAGTTTTTATTTTGAATCAAGTCAGAAATTTCACGAATTTTATTTTACTGCAACAAACTCTTCTACAACCACGGTTGCTAAGTCGATCAGTTTTCATTTTTTGCAATTTAATAGGGATTTGATTACCCCTGCAAGATATAATAAATTTTAAATGGGGATATGAAAATACCCAGTTGAGAAGAGAACATCATCGGAAAAAATTAGGCGATGGAAGTATATTCAACGCAACAAGAATTTGAAATTAAACATCGTAGCTGAAGTCTCGAATTATAGAGTATTCTAATAATTCCCATGGCACTGATTTCGTTAAATTTATGCAGACAATTGCATGAAAAGTACAATTTGCCACCTGCGAATGGGGTTTAGAGCCAATCACGTTTATTCTTGCACTGATATTTTTAATCATCTTTTTAAATAGTAGTCGAGATTTTAGATCATTTTTTTGTTAGGGATTGTCAACTATAGTTATTTATTTGTGACTACACTTTTAAACATTCATTAACGCAGGATAGTTAAGCTAAGTTTGGCGTTGCGAAAAATATGTTCTTAGAGAATTTGTTTTTCCTTGGAATTAAACCGTAAACTTAGATTAAACTTCGATGTCTCTGCTTGCTATTTTACGTAAACTAAGAAGATGAAACAACAAAATAAAGGAACAGAAGAATAAAAGAATTTATAGAAGAACGAAATAACAGAACATTTCAATAATATAATAACAGTATATAAAAAAAAAAAAAGATTTTCAGAACTTTGCATCACTTTATCGAGAGGAATCAGCCAAAGAGTTTAGTCCTCTTTTTCAAATGTCGCAATTTTCGGATTGCACATAATATATCTCGGATCGCGCACAACCACTTTGGGAAGTTTCGAAATAGAGATTTCAAATTTGAAGTCAAATTCCGCTCTTTACAGCCTTCCCACGACCAGAAAAGTATACTATACGAGCAGAAAGTATACTATACGACCAGAAAAGTATACTATACGACCAGAAAGTAAACGGGTAGTGGTGAACGGTTATGATTGTTTAAACTTGGCTTCACATAACTATTTGAGTTTACTGGAAGATGAAGAGATTCTGGAAGATGCTTGCAAGAGTTTACGCAAATATGATGTAGGCTCCTGCGGTCCGCGTGGTGTCTACGGTACCATGGACGTTTACTTGGATTTAGAAGACCGTTGATGATGATCTTTGAGTATCGCACATTGGGAGTCCCAGATAAATGATGATGTTGGTCGTAACCAGGTGAACATTAACCCTATATAAACTTCCCGCAGCCGCATCCGTAGCTATTAAAAAAAAAATGCGTACACGTGCATATATGTATGTATCCAGTTGCCTTAGCTGTTTAAAAAGCCAGTTTACCTAAAACCCTGGTGTACAAAAATCTGAGCGTATTTTTTATATATGTGCATGAAAACATTATTTTAAAATTAATAGGAACTGAACGCTCGTCAAAGTACTCGTAAATGTTTAGGATTCAAATAAACGTTCATAGATTCATGATATGTTTACAAATATAAAAGGTGTTTACAAGATGATTTTCCTTAAATGAGAAAACATATTTCTTTATTCTTAACTAAATTAATCCCAGCGGAAAGGCTTTCAATTCGAAGTCCTTCTTACTATTATGAGTACACTTGTAAACTAATAACTTTTATTAATAAAGTATGAATCGCATTTTTACAATTATTAATTTAGATTAATCCGCGTTTCTTTTTATAATCTTCCAAATTTAGAGACCTTTTTGTTGTGGGCTCCGATAATTTAGGTACTGGTTTTGGCAAAGTGTTGACAGTATTCACTGCAAAAAAACAATGAAAAAAATTTTAATAGAAATTTATACCAATTACCACACATTTAAATTAGTAAAAACATTTTTTAGATTAAAAGGCAATCGCAATTTAATTGCTAGGACTATTAAGCCCAATTTTTTAAGTGAAAAATTTAAATTTCGGTGTTTGTTATTCGGACGATATTCGGAAAGTCCCTTCACCATTTCGATTAGATTAGGCTTATGGTAGAAAAATGGAAAAGAACGTGTACAGTCGCAAAGTTTAAGTTTTACTATGAAAGCGTGTTCACAATAGCGTCCTAGGAGAATCCAACTTTTTAATCATTCATTTCCAAGTTCCCAATTGTGGTCTCCAGACGAGTACTTGCAAAGCTTTATCCTGTCTGTTCATTTATTAAGTAGCGCGAGAGATTTTGCTTCCCACCTATCTCTGAAGGTCCATGTTACTATTCAGCATTCGCCTGAAGGTTTTCCTGCTCTTTGCATTTTCATTCATCGGTGCAGGTCAATTAAAATTGGGCATATAAAATTATTTCTCCTACCCCGAGCACCTTAGCGATAACAAATATTTTTTTGCCAATTTGTGGTAAAACTAGTTTGTAAATGAAGAAAACTGAAACGTAAGGAATCATATAATCGGTCCAACAGCTCACAACAAAGCATAAAACTTTCATCTCCCATAATGTCGCGTGTCGATTTGTTTCTCGTACTTCTAGATGAGTGCAACGAGGTGGTGGCAGATTATGCTACATCGCGTAAAATAGCTGGCATATATTCTAGCACAGAAGATGCTGTGGAAACGATTTATTCAATTCAAACCTTTTATAAGGCCAGAAGCATCTAAGATTTTAGTAAAAAATTACAGGCATTTAAGACGGCGTGATACAGGAACTACCGCTCGCTATTCAAGGATATATCTACAGTCTCTCAGGTTTTCAGTTCAATTGTGGGGGGAGGGATAGTGGGACGAAAAACAAACAGGTCTAACTAAATTAAGCCGCAGTCTTACTCTAGTTCAGGACATTTACAGTAGTAGTTTCATAATGTCTCCCTCCTTTCACGCGTTGTAAATTTAGTTTTCTGCGATCTTTTGTGACGAGAGTGGCGCGTTTGGCTTATGAATTTTGCCATATCTCCCACTCTAATAAAGTTTTCCATGGTAAATTTCCTATGAAAACTTTATATGAAAAGGAATGAAAAATTGCGTTACAATTGCTACAGATGGGAATTGGATTTCGCTTGAAGAATGTTGCGTATTTGGTAACTTTTTATACAGACTATATATGTGTACATAAACCTATATGAACTATTGTAACTTTAAAACTTAGACGTAAAACTCAAGAATGCTTTTCACTGCATGGTCCACTTGTGTATTTGCCTCAACGACTTGTTATTAGTATACATTTTATTTATATTTCCACTCTTATGATATGTGTTTATGGAAGGTAAATGTATTAAGTATGATAATGTCATAGCGAAACTGTGACTATATCCCGATCGACTCTACTGCCACCAAATAGGCCAAGCACATATATAAAATTCCGCATAATAATACTATTGTGAACATGCATTTACTTCAATAACCAAAGCTTGGAAAGCTCGACTAACTGCTAACAGACCCACCATTCTCCGCTTTTTATTTAAATTCATAAGATATTGAAAATTCATGTAAGTCAAGCTAGTTTCGACCATATATTTCCGGTTTATCCAGAGCCAATATCAAAATTACTATTCCATTAGTGCCGATATTTAAAAAAAAAAAAAAACAAAAGTTGGATCGGTCAATAAACTAAGCAACTCTTCATACCTGGTACACTGACATCCAAATCAATATCGAAATCGTGTAATGTATAAAGATTGTAATTCTTTTTATCGTTGCCTTTGGAAGTTTCTATTAGTTCGGATTGCTTTTTCGGTGGCTCAGTAAATATGATCGGTTCTTTGATTGGTATTTCATCTTCCTTTTTCTCTGACTGCTTGAAACCCATACGAGGTTGTGTGATGCGCCGAGTGAATGGATCAGATATTCGAAGGCCTTTGTTAGCACGTGCTTCTTCCATTATTGCCTTTTCGGCATCTTCCACATTACGCTTACGGTTTCGATCATTAATGTACGATATTAAACTTATACTACTTGATCTTCGCTTATCTAATTCTGAGGCACGACTTTCTAATTCTTCTATTTTTTGACTTAATTCACGAGCGATTTCATAATCTCCCCGCAGCATGGCTGCGTCCCGTTCTTTCATCAGGCAGGTTTTCTTCATGGCATAATTGGTTGGTCGATTTCTAAATCTGTTCTTTTCCTCAATTATTTTATCAACATCTTCATCTTTATATTCGTAATTCATTGCATCTTTAATGTCCTTCAACTTTCGTTCAACAACAGCCATACTCGGCATTGGAACATTTTGTTGAGCACATATATCTTTCCATTTGATGAATTCGCTTTCAGTAAATTCTTGATTCGAAATAAATTCAAGCCTGAAAACCCTTTCCTGTGTTCCATGTTTAAGCCGTAGTCCTTTATTCGTACGAGACTTACCTAAATTGTATATCTTCGCCGTTTCAACTACACCAACTACTTCGGCCACTCTGTACACAGGCTTTTGTCCATTGTTTCCGATACTGATGCGAACAAAACAGTTCATTACTGTGCGCTCAAAGATCGGCAAATTTATGAAACGTTCCATCTTGAACCGTGACAAGCGAATTTTGTTTAATTCATCACGTGTGCTTAAACTAATATGTTTCTCTTCTCTTTCTTCGTCTTCCGATTCACTAGAATATTTGCTACTATTCGAACGGGATACCTTGTCAGGCTTATCGTCTTCCCAATCGCTACTACCTGAATCGTCAGAATATATTTCTGAGGCTTTTAATTTCACTGAAGATTTCCCACCACTAACGCTTTCTAATTCTTCCTTTTCTTCTTTACGTTCTTTCTGTGCAAGTCGTTTAGCTTCTTCTTCCTCTGAAAAAAAAAACATATTTTTGTCAAACTCCAACAAACATAAATTTGAAATAAAACAAACAATGAAAAGAGATACTAGTAAATAAGTATTAGAAGATTACCTCGTTTAGCCTTTCCTTCCCGTTTGGCTTTTAAAAGCGCCATCGCATTACTTCTTTTATCGTCTGTACGATTCATTTCGACATTTTTCTTTCTTTCTTTAGAACGTTCCTTATGATCATAATAATCCAGAGCCGCATTGCGGGCATCATCAACGCTCTCCGGTTTTTCAATTTCTTCATTTTCTACGCTTGGGATATGATGATCCTGCACTTCTTCAGTTATTAAAGGACTTGGACTTTTCTGAGGAATTATTTCATTTGTCTGTATAGTCGCTATTGGTTCTTTTGTGTGACTAATTTTTGATTCCTTATTAGCCTCTTTTTTCGACGGTTTTTTGCTTTTCTTTGCCTTCTTCTTAGGTTTCTTCGCTTTCTCCGTGCGGCGTGCCATCTTCAGCTTCCTTTCAATTTCCCAACGCGTACGCATTATATCACGTTGCTCAATTCGTTTAAAGATTTCAGTTTCCCGTTCTTTTTCGGATAAACCTGATAGTCGTTTCCGGTCTTCTTCATCGCCCATTAAGTTTTCATCGTAGCCATCGTCGAACTCAGAGTCTGAACTAGATTCTGATGAGGAGCTTGATTGACTCGAACTTCTATTATTTGCCTCACTGTCGGACATGTTTGGACTTTTAGATTTACCAACATCGTCTTCAGAGTCTGATACTTCACCTTCCTCCTGTTCCGTATCATGTTTGACGAGTTCATTATTCGGAGGTTCAGTTTCTGTTTTACCAGTATTTGATTTGCTGTCCCAGTCAGATTCCGTGTCTGACGAACCAGATAGGGCAGAAACTTTATTGGTATTACTCTTTTTTCGCTTCTTTGCTAAAGACAAAAGATCCTATACACGCGAAAAAAAATTTTAATTGGCGTATAGACAAAAAGAAAATTGACAGTAAAAACAGTGACATAAATGATGTCGCATTAAGTTGTGCTACTAGTATATACCGATTCAATATTGGACTCAGATTCACTGCCGCTAGAATTTAAATCCACCATAGCTTGTTTTCTTCGTTTAGCCATTCTTATTTAATTGGATGATATAACTTTCGACGCAAAACTAAACGCAATGAAGCTTCTACAAATTATAAAAATTCGTTTGACTGTAATCGATGAAAATAAACGACATCCATTCAACTGCTGTTTACTAGTCGCAGTTAAATGATAACATAAAATATCAATTATTGTAGAGTTTCCACAATCCATACTAATATTTGCAAATTTGTCAAGCTTCCATAATTCAATGATTGCGCCAAAATAATAAATCACAATAATCCATACTTCAAACTCTTATGTAAAAAACCAAAACTCTTGATATTTAATTCATATTAAAACTAGAAATTACGAAACTGTCCGTTTTTAGTCCGGATTGCTGTGCTTTTCTATTCTTTGTTTTAGTTATTTCAACAATTTATGAAAATTACATATGTCAAGGATAGTATTGTCTTTTTTGTTGTTGGTGGAAACTGATTTCGTATTGTCCTTCTTTTTTCACTTTGTGGCAAATGAGGAAGTACACAATGCCTTTTTTCCTAAACCTTCTCATTTGACCGCTATTTATCTTTTCGTAGTAATTTTTTACTTCCTCGACAAGTAAGTCTTTGGAAAAAGTGGGCAATACCATTGAAAAGTCTTAAATTAGAGAATATATATAAAAATCGTAATAAAATATCTTGAGTAAGTAAGTGAATTGGCGGAAATGCCTAATTATAAAAATTTATATATATTTATTTTCTACAAAAATCGCCAAGATTTAAAAAGATTTAATATAATATTTTTCTATCAATTTGAATATAATACAAACAGGTTGCCTACAAGCAACACTTCTAAATCTAAACATGATTACCTTGATTCCATCTGGCAAGTCTGCACAAATGTCATATTGATGAGTTTGTTATATAAATAAAAGCAGAGTTGGGATATTCTAAGACCAACGGCGTTGTTAATTAATTATACGACACCAAACTTCCGTATTCTCGAAAATTCACTTGGAATTACTGCACACTGCTACATTTCACATTGGAATAAGTAACGTGCGATCTAAGAATTGTCATTAGATAGTTTACTTCATAAAGTTTCCATTATATATTTTGAATTTTCGTAAATTAATAAAAAACCAGTCCTTGAGGTTTAGTAAATTAATAAAGCATGGCTAAATGGGGAGAAGGTGATCCAAGATGGATTGTTGAAGAACGGCCAGATGCTACAAATGTTAATAATTGGCATTGGACGGAAAAAAATGCGACTCATTGGTCTAAAGAAAGATTTCAGCAACTTTATAAAGATTTTAAAATAGGTAAACGACTGTGCAATTACTTGAATTGGTTGCCATTGTTAAATCTAAAAGTCATCATATATGTGTATTTATTCATAAATAGTAAAAAATGAGCTTGAGTGCACTATTGAAAGTGTTGAAAAATGTAGCGGGGAAGCCACAGTGAACAATCGGAAAGGAAAACTCATATTTTTTTACGAATGGGAGCTGGTGCTAAAATGGCAAGGCTGTATTCTAAATGCAAGCAATACACCTCATGAAGGAAAGATCACGATACCGAATTTGTCGGAAGAAAATGATCTTGATGAAGTTGAAATCACAATTACCATCGAAAAGTCCAACGAGGAATCAGAAATATTGAAACAATTTATGTATAATGTTGGAAGGGATCAAATACGCCAACAGCTGGGTGTTTATATAAAGGAACTAAAGGAAGAATATTCAAAAAATCTTATTCTTCCTAAAAAGGGTGAAACTTCTGTATCGAAGGACGAGACGAGAGAGACTAAAGTAAATTTTGGCTATCACACTGCAAGTGCGAACAAAACGAAAGTCACGTCAAACGGGAATGGTCCCGTGGGATGTAAATTAGAAGTTCGCACGCTGAAAATGGTAGTGGAGTTTCAATGTAACGCTAATGACTTATACAATGCCCTAACGAAAGCAGACATGATAATTGCCTTTACAAAAGCGCCAGCTAAAGTTGAAGCATTTAAAGGGGGAGAGTATGTAAAGTTCACAATGAAAATAAAAGTGTTAATAATGTTGACGTCATCTGTTTCAGGTTTCAATTATATGGTGACAACGTGCAGGGAAAATTTGAGGAATTAGTTCCTGAAAAGAAACTTTTACTTAGCTGGCGTTTAAAATCCTGGCCATCAGGCCATTACTCCAATGTTTTAATTGAATTAGAAGAACTGGTAAGTACGTTTATTTGCTGACGTTGAAACAAAAATTTAGGAATAGATCTTATAGTAAACAAACACCACTCTGAAAGGAGCGGAAATATGACGTCAAACCATTCTACGAGCAAAATAGGGGTTTTGTCAAATGTTCATTAAAGATTTACATATATACTGTTAGCTGTTAACTGCACTGTCTACATGGGAATATCTTGGAATTGATGGTGGGTTTAGGGCAAAAAAGCGAGATGTATCAAGATACTAAAGCCAATCTAAGCACAGCTTCGTTGTGGTTTTTACCAAAAGGCTTAAATAAATATCTGAACTCTTATAATTTGCATATAGATACATAAATGCTCCATACCATTATATTATATGTTTACACACATAAGAGCATCTCTGCACACCAGTGTTTTTAGTTTCACTTAATCATTACCTCGCCAAATATTTCCGAATTGTTCTGAGAATATGGCACAATGGCAATTTATGAATGTGAGTTACCATACATTATCAAGCATCCTTTTTATGCATTCTTTATGCATTATTCGCAAGGAAAACTGATTAAGATCGTACGATTTCATTTTACTTGTATTTGACCGGCGTTCAATAGTTTCGGTTATGTCGTAAAGTGGATTCCGCTTAAAAATTGTCTTTAGATTTCTTTTTAGGGACCAATTTTCGAATGCAATTTTTTCATGTCGATCACAGATGTGTATAACCCTTCTGACACACCTATCTCTCGAATTGATGAAATGAGAATCAATATAAAAAACTTTTATGAAAAATTGTTCATTTTATATTTGTTTGATGCTTTTCTTAAACATTCTCGTTTTAGCAAAATTGTACTCAATTGAAATTAGAGCAAAGTGGCATTCCTGCGGCTGAATATGAAACGATGAAAAAAAATTGGTACAGATACTATTGGCACAGTATCAAGCAGACTTTCGGCTTTGGAGTACCATTGGCTGATATCCTTTAGATGATTCAATTGATGTCATTAAAGTATGTTTTTCATAAGCAACTCAGCAAAACGCTTAACAGCTTCTAGTATCGAAACATTTATTTCTGATTACGACGGCACACAACATAAAGAAATTACAAACTGCATTATTTACGATACGTTATTGGTTTTATAACCCATCGACGAATCAATGGAAATGAATCACTTTGAATATTAAAGAAAAGATCATTGGATTTGATTGGTGTTTTATCATGTTGTTTCATAAAGTTCAGGCACGCCTGACAGTAATTAGCTTTTAAGCCTAATAATGGATGAATAGTAATTTTTGATTAAAAAATGCTTTACTGTTCTTCCAAATATTCTCGCATACGTTCAACCGAATTGTCATAACGTTTTTCCAATTGTGTTTGAAACGCCTCCAAAACATGCAAACAAAAACAATTTGTTCCGGCCGTTCCGGAAAAGAAAGATAGCATTGAGTGCAAAATCAGACCTACAGGGCGGATGAATTGATTGAATCGGTTTTTTCAGTGTTCACTTAGTCTTAGTTTACTTAGAAGAAGTATGTGAATTCGCTTGCATTCTCTTGATGAAGGGTTCAATGGCGCGTGTTTGTTTTTCACCAAAGACCTATCAAACAAATGGTTTTGTATCGTTCAGAATTTGAAGTTTTACATTTCTGTAAAGGCGTTGTTGCCAGATTTTCCAAAAAAAAAAAACGCGACCATTATATTTGGAAATGCTTCAAGCAAAAGCAATCTTTGTCGCAGTTTACACAATCTGCTGTTGCTTACTTTTGGGTCCGTGCGTTCGTACCCTGATTTGCTTGAATCGCCACCATTACAACCTTATATGCTTCTCTTCAAGCACCACCGTTGTATTTCGTAAGATTTGAAATTAGGTCAGGTCATGTGGCGTTCAACGAACTCAAACCTTTCTCATGCAATATTGCATGCATACTATGCCCGAGGCTCTCTCAATTTGAACATATAAGCCATACTTCTTACTGTCTTAATCCATTCCCACTCAACATCCAAAAAAAAAAAAGTAAACAGAAAAACATGTCATTCTTTTAATCAAGCACCAGCATAGATTGGCTAAAACTCTCGATTTAGACGAGAACCATTTGAACTGTTATGCAGTATCGGGATTCTCGATTGGCTTACTTCTGAATTTATTTAATTTATCTTATAATACAAGATTAACTTATAAATTGTCAATACTGGTTAATAATAACAATTTTTATGTATGTAAAATAAAAAAAATATTTTTCAAATATAAATTCAAATGCAAGTTTGCTTGTTAAAAAACACTCATTGTTGAGTTACGCGATACCGCTTCTCAAGCTTTTAGGCAAAAAGTTATTTCTTAAAAAGGAGCTTCAATAAAATCATTCAACTTCTTTTCATCCATTTGCAGACGCAAAAAACGATGCGTATTTAAATAAAAGCTACAAGAGTTTCGATGAAAATAAGCAAAAGCTGCCACTTATTCTATGAACGTAAACAAAAGCTGGAGGAACTTCGATGAAAATAAGCGAAAACTCTGAAAAATTCTTCCCGCAAACTTTTAATTTGTTTATGTTTCTATGGCACGTGTTTCATCCTGCTGTATGGAATTTCTTACTAAAAACTCAGATATATGAATGGATGCATATTTATTTATTTATTTTATTAATGAAATTAAAAAAAAAAATAAATTTGCAAATTTTCTTATAAAATATATCACATATTGGTGGGTTAATGGTTAAGATCTTTGAACAAATAAACTAAGGAGTTTAAGTTATGTTATTGCTTTTTGTTTATTCAGTGCGTGACGTTTGATTGGATTTTTGTGCAAATGTCTTTATTTGATTGTTTGTGTATGCTTTGCTGTTCGTTGTCTATCTCTATCTCCTCTGTGTGTTTCTTTCTCTCATTAAACATTTATTATCTTAAGGATGTTGCATTGAGAGTAAGAATGTTTATTACTCTCCCTCTCTCGCTTCCTCTGTTATTTACAAATGTCAAATATAATAAAAGCGTTTTAGTTCAGCTATGGCAATGCTGCACACTGAAAGGCTTTAGAATTATTTCATACATTGCCAATTGGTTAAGATCGTATACGTTACAATGTGTGATTTTTTCAAACTTTAGAAGAATCATTTTCTTCTAGGTTTTTGTACGTTTGTGAGAAAGTGCTTCAAAGCATAAGAAGCGATACAAAATACTAATATTACTTTTAATTCTGTGATATAAATAGTTTACTATATATAGTATATGTTACATATATTGTTTGTACTTACATTTTATTTGTTAAGAAAATGATGTGTTCTTAAAATGACTAACACGAGACTAACTGCTGCCTGCGATTTTTTAAGTTGCGTGTGTTTTGCCGACGGTTTTTGCTAATTTTCTTAGATAATTTGGTCCGTTAGATAATTTGGTCCGTTAGATAATGTTGTTTTGCCGACGGCTTTTGCTAATTTTCTTAGATAATTTGGTCCGTTAGATAATTTTGCCGACGGATTTTGCTAATTTTCTTAGATAATTTGGTCCGTTAGATAACACAGATAACACAGTTGAATGGCGTTACCATTTAAGTTGTTAGTTGGGCACTCAACCATTTATAAGTGACTCTGTGTTTTGTCTTTGAACAGGGAATTTAGCGAGGACTTTGTTAAAAATTATGACGGTTTAATTCTAAGCGAACTTGTAAAATACAAGAAATTAAGAAATGTTATAATCGCGAATAAATTCTTTTCTTTTAAAGCTCACTTGAGACACTCAGGCGGATAACTTGTAAAATTAAATAAGTTTAGTTCGCGT
>NW_023998422.1:7293771-7382062 GCF_014805625.2 Glossina fuscipes
TCTATCTCTATCTCTATCTCTGTCTCTATATATCTATAGCTTTTTTTTTAAGGACGTTGTGGTGACCTACTGCCAACTAGTAGCCCTTCCATATTGGGGGAAAATCATCTCCTTTGCATTACTTCGAGATAGGGTCTTACACATTTTTGATCCTCATTGGCTCATTTTGCCTCCCCACCCCTAGCGTGAGATTAGCGATTCTGATGCCGCCTTCATGACGCTCTATATCGAAGTATTTCGTGTAAAAACCTGATACGATTCTTCTATCATTCTGTGTCTGTCAGCAAGACCGCTGGCAGGTTACATAGTGTAATTTCTACATCCAGGGAAGCCAAGAAGAGATATTCCTCAGACATGCCCAAGTTGAACAGACGAAAACAATTGGCTGGTGATGTTCAAATTATACGATAGGCTGACAATATTCTTAATCTGCAAAGCCTATGAGCTACTTCAGCCTACTGTAGGTGATGTTCACTTTGTAATGTTTGTTTTACCTAAATGGGTGCGGCGTACATGTAAGTTTTCGCCTCGCATGTTTTGTTCCGTTTATGTTTACCATAATTTTTTTACCATTCCTTATCCGTAACTTTCTCTCTCTCTTAATATGATCCGCAAAAGTTAATTTCGTACCTAATTGCATTCCAAAATTCGATGCTGTGCCTGCCAACTTTTTTTTTCACACTTGGAACGCCCTTATGTCCGTTACTAGTTAGACTTACGCATCCAGCTATTTATTCGGCTTAAGGTATTGTGTGCTACAGCCTCTATTGCTTGCTGTACGCTCAGAGCTATTTCATTCACATAGCCTGTCAAATTTCGCTCCTCCTCGAAGCTCCACCGTGAGCAGACAGCCATGCATAACATTTCATAGAAAGGGGTATAGGATGGAGCTTTGTGATATCCCTGCCTCTTGTGTTCTCTAGTGGCGTCGTCTGTATTGGACGTATTATGTGAGTAGTTGTCTGTTATTTTAATCAAGTACGCGGAAATTCTCCGCTAATTTAAACTCTTTGCAATAGTTCCCCAAGTAGCCGAAAGCATTCGCATAATATTGTTTCACCCATGTTTTTCGTGGTTGCGGACACCACTTTTTCAAAAGCATTTTTGCTATAAAGCCAAAATGGAGCGTCGAAAAGCCGCCTTGGCTCTGCAGCTTTGTCATCTCGCCAGCACATATACGTATCTATAACATTGTATATATATCTATAGCCACACCTCTATCTATATCTATCTCTTTGCCTATCTTTTCTCCTCTTGTTCCCTTCCGTGTTCATTTCTCTCTTCAAGGTCGTAGCTGATCGCTTAAGATTAAGAATTTAGATCGCTCCGTGTTTTTTTTTCGCGACATGTTGTCTGGAGCCTCCTTTCACTTTATTTTCTTAGTTCAACTTTCCGCAATTTTCCACTTGAATTTTCATTTCGAAATTCAAGAATTGCACATGTTGACGCGTCGTCTGCGCATAGGTTATGGGTGATTAAAATGATTCAAGAAACTTCCATGATCAGACAAAAGTAACTTTAACCGACGTTCAATGTTTGACTTGAAAGTTCATCTTTCGAAAAATTTTTCCTTTGCTGCAAGATCAAGTCCATCTCAACAGCAAGGGGGGAACTTATTATTATTATTATTATTATTATTATTAATGAGCCGATAGCCTGTGTTGCTAGTGCTCAATGTCTCTTTTTTTAGTCTAAGAATTCAATTCATTAGTCTAAAATTAAAATAATAATAATAATAGCCAGAGAAATAAATTCTAAGACTAAAATCTTAAAGCACTCGCATCTAAGGCTATCGGCTTTTATGAAAAACTCTACCGCACATGAGACTTGAACCCACGACCACTGAGTTGCTAGCCGAGACTCTTGCCTACTCGGCCACTCAGGCGGATAAGTGATCCATAACACACCCCGAGACAATGCAGTAAAACCAAATCTCTCTAAGTGTCTCCTTCTCTTTCTCTTTATCCCAATACTTATTGCTAGAAGAAGAGGAGGAGGTAAGATTGCCTCAAAGCAAATCACAAATGGTTGCAAATCTATTTCGTGATGAGGCAGGCGGTTGAGGCTTTGCATTTTAAATAATCAAATTAAATTCAATTTTAAGTTGCTTTTAATTATTTGAACTAAATAAATTTCCTACTTATGCAATAAATATCTAATCATTTTGCAAAATGTTTACAATGTGTTCTTCTTCTTTCTGCTTTAGTGTTAGTGTGCATTTATAATTTTTCCTCTAACAAGGTCATAACATATATAATTTATATGTTGCGCTATTACACTACTCCTTGCTCCTCGCACCTCACTCCTGGCTCCTGGCTCATCGTTCGCTTTCAAAAGCTTTAATTGAATTGCATTTACGTGTTTTTTGTTTTTTATTTTTTATTTTTCAGTTTGTATTGATTGGATGGATGCTTTGATGTTATTTCATGCTTTGTAAACACAATTTCCTAAGTTATATTCATTCCACTCTGATTTTTATTTGTCTTCGTTTGTCTACTTACGACACCTACAGACGACAATAGAAACAAAAAAACAATAATAAAAACACTAACAATAACAATATCAGGTAAAGTGAAAAACAATGAATCAGATTTAAATTTAGTTTGCATCCAATAGAGAGTAATAAAAATGAAAAGAATAAGAAGAAGAATAAAAAGAAAACATTAAATACGAGACGAGATGATATTTTATGTTACTGTAACTGAGATTAATTAAATGAATCACAGATTTTATAAAAAAAAAATATTTTTTGTGTCCCCTTAGGTACTTTTTTTTTTCAAGTCCTAATGACGCTTGCGAATAAATTGGGAAAATAACGCAAAATAAGTTGAAACGTTATAGCCGGGCGAGGCTGAATCTTAAATAATCGCTACCGCACTTCACCGATGAAAAGGAAAATTTTGAAAATTTATTCAAAGTTAAGGATTTTAGTCATAGTAATATAACTATTTAAACAATTCATAAATGAAAGTCTTGGTTTTGGAGAATCTTATACCTGGCCCCCAATATCAGCAATTTTTTTTTTTTTTTTTTTGTCAGAAAACTTGTTATTCTTAAAATTGCAGCTTGCCGCCTTGTGAACAACGAGACGGGATTGGATGCATAAAATGAGTCAATATATGCGTCCTGTATCCGCCTGAGTAGCCGAGTACGTGAGAATCGTGACCAGCAAGCCTGTATGGGTTCAAATCTTAGCGCGATCGAGCTTACTTTCAATCGGTGAAAGGTATACGACATACCGCTTGGACGCACATCACTAGGCTTGTCTTCGTCACTTCTTTTCGACTCTCATCGTATTATACAAATAGTGGAAATCTCCTGAGTGATTAGTCACATAATAATAATAATATCGTTATTCTGAATCAAGCATTATCATCGCACAATGCTATCGTATCTGATTTTAACGGTAAGAACAAAGTTTCATTGCTTTGAAAAATAATTACATTAAAGACATTTCCAAAAGTAGTCCAATCCCAACCAAACTTTCGACATTCAGTTAGTAAATGAACGGAGGACCCAGGAGTGGTTTGCTCGATTCCGTTCCGGAAATTTCGATGTCAAAGATGCAACTAGCGGTCACTGAAAAAGGCGATGAAACAATAGGCACGCGGGCTGTCAAGAAATAGTGAAAGCACTAAACATCAATCACATGACAATTTGGAATCATTGAGAAAGGAAGCAGACTAACAATGGGAAGCTCGAAATCGCGTCGGCTTTTCAATATGCGACTTTTTTTTCGAAAAATGTTCAAAATTTCAAATGGAAATCAAATCCACATCCAAACCATTTGCAAAACGATTTGTGTGTGAACGGAAAATGATTATTTGTAGAGGAAAGACAAATTGTATGGACAGACGATAAACACAACAGAATGATGTTTAACCTGACTTAGAAAACAATTTTAAGTCGATCTTTCTCAAGTTGTTTCGGTTATTGCGTATATCCGCACACACGTGGCTCTGAACAAAAATGAAATGAAAGCATAGCTGATGTAACAAGAGTAATGAATCAATAGCATAAGGATAGAAGTTTCTGAAGTTTCCAACTTTTCGAAATTAAATCCTTGGGACACAATCGAATTTGCACTCATTTCTTCGTCATTTGTATGCTCTACCCTTCGTACCCTTCGTCATAAGTTAGCCATTATCGTTCTTGTTCAAACCACTACGTAATTCATCGGCCGTCTCACTGATATTCTTAGCTATCGATTTTGACAGGAATGTCATCTTTGGTGCACGCATTCGTCGTACCGCCTCTGCCATGATCAGCAACCAAAGACAAGTAATTAGGAAGCACTAAATATTTTTTTAAATTATCGTTGGCCAATGTAGCCTTCGCTTATGATGGAAACATTACCTCAAGAGATGTAAACCTAATTTTAATAATCATTACGTTCCATTTGTTAAATGTCATGGCCTATCATCCATGTTATAACACTTCTAATACATTTGCAAAGACGACATGTCTGTCTTATGCCTTCGTATGCTCATGGATGCTTGGTTAACTGTCTTTAATCGCTCGCTTATTCCAGCGCAAGCAGCTAAGCGAAGTTGCATATGCGCATAGGAGCGGCCCATATGTAGATATTTTGCTGTTGGTCAGAATGCTTTCCAATCGCATGAATTTAAGTAAGTTATGTAAATAACTTAATCGTTTTAATTTGTTAAATATTTATCTGCATCTCACTTATTTATCTATTTATTAAGTTACTTATGTTATAGTGTTTCACTAAAGCCTTTTATGCAATTACTGCTAAGTATAGTGGCTGTGACTTAATGAAATGGAGAAAAGATTACCTCTATCACGTACACTGCATATTCTTGTTTTATTTGTTACACGCATTCAGTCGTTGGCATATATCAAAAATACCTTTACCTTTCAGGCATAGAGTATTCTCTTTGTCATTGTGTAAACGTAAGAATATAATTGATTTTTGCTTTACATTCATTTCAAATTCATTCATTCATCTCGGTAACGAAATACTTGTGAAAATGTCATTCCAAAAATTTTATTTTTTCGCGTAAGCAAAAGTCCGTTTATGCTCTTGTGTCAATCGACTGAATGATACCAGTTGACCTCTTTGCAGAAGAGGAGCAAAGGTGCAAAACTAATGAGACAGTGATGCCAAAATGTTGGCAAGGACTTGCACGATAGAGGAATTGTACAATGTAGCAGAAACGCAAACACATACGGATGTGTAAACTCATTCTAAGATACATTACTCAATTGCTTAGCGGTCAGAGTTAGATACGAATGCATAGGTTCAGCGATATTATAGAAGAAGACGGATAAGTGAAAATCGCCATTGGAGAATGATATTTTGTGCCAATGTGGTGAAAAGTGGTTGCGGCCTTTGCCCCTAGGCGGATTGTCAAATAACACTTAAACGGCTACATCCCATGTAAAGTTATACTTGAACGTTCATACTATAGCAATGAGGATTAGAAGCAAAGGAACGGATAGAAGATGCCCGGGATGAAGTGGTTATTACTAGGAACAACTCTAGTTTGATTTGGCCTATTGTTGTGTGTTTTTATTCCTGAAAATCCCAAGCTTGGTGATGGCATATCTTGTTCCTTATTTTCTGTGGCATAGAGCATACGCCATAAGTGCATGTTGTGCGAGTAAGAAGACAACGTGCCATCTAGATAAACCGAAGCTGTTTCTTTCTGAGTGCATATATACATACAAACTAAAAATCAAAGCTTTTCATAGCATAAACACTGAGTATATTCAGAAACGCGTTATGGCGGCCATCCGATCGTATGATTTATATCTAAAAATTATTATAAGAAATGAACTCTAAGACTAAGATCTCTTAAAGCAAAAGCATCTAAGCCTATCTATCGGCCGCATTGAAAACTCTAGCCACGACTATTGAGTTGCTAGTCGAGACTCTTTGACTTCGGCCGTTCGGGCGCATTTCATTCGTACACTCAAACAATTGCAAAGCAAAACACTGCATGCATTCAATCCAAATATTTATGTAATTCTGAGGAAACTTGAAGAATACATTTAGTCGAGACCTCCTGATAAATTACATTTCCGCTGCGATATCGCTTCCTTTTCCAGGCCTCCTTTCTTGCCTCCCTAGTGCTTTATGAGCTGATTAAATTATTTCCCTCTGAGCATTGCGAAGCGTAAGGAGAGAGAATTCCGCCAACTATTTAAGTTTAATCATTTTTAGCTCCTAACAGAAGCAATTCGAAAGAACCGAATAATTTCGAAAAAGTTCTCTTTAACACATACTTACATAACGAGCAAATAATTGTTGAATTGATATCGTTCATCATATCGAGGATAAGCGCGACAGTCGCCTAATATGTTTCGGAAGGTGTTTCTTTTCGCCACAGTATGTGGGAAAGAGAAGCTGACTGAACGCGTTAATATTGCCGGAGTCCTTCGCGTACAGTTTTGTCTGCGCGCTATTAACATTTAATCAAGATAACAGTTCTCTTATATCACTATATAACAAAAGTGATATATATTAATGTTTGTTTTAAATGTTTTCATTGATATTTACGGGTGTATTAAATATTTAAAATAAAATAAAATACAAAATAATCCTTCTTTTTACATACATTATTACAAACTGCAGCATTAAGGCCTTGACGAAAGTCAAGGTTTGGTTGTGAAAACAAAAATCTCTCTGCTCGCAGTATTATGTAAAAAGTACACTCGCTTAAACGCACACACACGGACATACGCACGTGCAGGCCGATATAGACTTACATTACATAAAATCTCATAGTTCTTATGTTACACAGGTGAGGCTGAGGTTTATTTATATTCTCATACACGGGCAGTAGTAGTAGATGATGAAGGAAAAAAAAAAAAAAAAAAAGAAAAAAAATTCATTTGTGTCTATGCTGTCGGGTTTGTGTATCTATAATATTTGCAGGTGTTGTTATTGTTATTGTTAATACATGTATAGCAAAGGAAAGCAAGACAAAACCCTGAAACTGCATTCATTAGTCTTTTGGGGGCTGAGGCTGTAAATCCTCTTTAACATTGAAGAATAAAATGAAAAATTTTTTTTTTTTTTTTTTTTTTTTTTTTTTTTAACAGAGAGAAACATAAACCTTGAGCTTTACCACATAACAAAAAAAAAAAAAAAAGAAAAAGAATTTAAAAAAAAAAGAAAAAAGAGAAGAAAAGAAAGCAAGAACAACGACATTTATAAGAATGTTTTAAAAAAGCAAGAAAAGAAATTGTGTGTGCGTCTATACGTACGATGCTTAAGTCAGCCTTTGGTTATAGAATGTAATAAAACTAACAACTGCAACCTCAACGGCGGAAAACAACGTTTTCAGTATTAAATGCAAAAGCAACAACAACAATAACAATAACAACAACAAAAGATAGAATACTGCAGGCTATAGTCTTTTACCTTAAGAGCAGATAATTATACTTGCGCGTATCTAGCATAATACTTTAAATATTAGAGGCCATACAACAACAACAACAACAAGTTATGCAATAGTTTTCCTACATCTGTTAAGTGGGCACAAATTATAACCTTAAAAAGAACATTGGGAAATGTTAGGACAATAAATTTCAAGTATTTGGCAGAGTGTTGATTGAGAAGAAGCAAAAAATTAAATTTAAAATTAAACTTAAGAGAATCTTTCTTCCTTGCACGTAATACGTTTTCGCCTCTCAATGAACACAAGTACATATAAAGGTACGCAGATCAAAGAAGGAAGATTAATGGAAGCAAACTATGATGAAATTATCAAGAAGCAAGTAAGCCTTGAATTTTTATAATCTGCACCAGATACGGTACAAGACGTAAGCTAAAGATGCAGGTAACGCTTAAAAGGTCTTCAGGTAGACTCGTCTTTTATTACGTCGCGCGTGATTTAGAATCATTTCCTCAATTGAACCAAGTTTGTCCCTCTATGTATTTTTGCAATCAACTGATTGCAACAGTCAATGACGAAACTTATTAATGCTGCGTGTGACATGAGTGTGACCTGAGACTGCGAAGGCATATGTACCGGGAGCATGTCAAAACCTTTTCGCTTGTCTTTTACAGACATTTCTTGAGTCGCTACTGTAATACTGTACTATGTAGGAAGTAAATAAAATGAAATTTGAAAAAATGAAAGTCCTTTACTTACGGACTTGGAGAAAGAAGAAGCATTCATTTAAAAAACTGTCCAACCGTTACTAACCATTTTCCTATAAAAATAGGCAAAGAGCCCTTTGAGGAAAACCTGAAGCTTAGTTAATTTTATTTACCTGACCTTGGCGAGTAAGTGGCTTTAATGCCGATTTTGTTGAAACTGTGCGAAAATTCTCGAACTACAGAAAACTTACTATTATACTATTATACAGGTTGTGTGTTTCTTTCATCGAAATATGCTTGGTGTCAGAGAAAAACAGGTTTTAGATAGCATCGTAATTGAGTTTAAATTGAAAGAAGAAGAGCTTCGCAAGATGTCCTAAAATACGAATTCATTTGGGTCTGATCATTACTAATGAAAGAACATCCTTTGTGCTTTCGTGCTATAGATAGAAATAATTCATTATATTAGAAATTCAGTTATTAACTCATTGCTCTGTGAATGGGTTGCATTTCTATTTTGATACACATCGGTATACTAAATTCTTCATTTCGTTTGTCAGAATTCGTTTCGTAGAATCGTACGTATTGCAGATTTTATGCAGCGTTTGTATCCTTCATCAGTATAGGGCATCGAATTGGCCGGGTCGTGTCTGTCCATCCATCCACACTTTGTTACATCATATTTGATCAGAAAAATTGCGATAGAATATTGAAGATTTAGTAGCAGAGGACAGAGAATAAAGAAAAAGGACTTGATCTGATTGAAAAACCCCCCGGTTGTCAACTTGTAAGGGAAAGCATTGTTAAATTTTCTGAAAATTGAAAATTCATTGAAAAAAAAAAAGTATTCTTAATGGAGTAATGAACAAAGAGAAAAAATATTTAGCAAACTTTTATATGGCGGTCTTGACCTGGCGAACAAGATTGAACAACAAGATTCACCCTAAAGCGAACACAGTTTCTTACTTGTTTCAAAATGCTGTTACTCGAATTTATTCACTTTCCCATGCAACGATGCATGTACGAAGGGAGAAAAGTTCGTTTGTGCGCGCGTGTGTATGTATGTATGTATGTATGTGTGTGTGTGTGTGTGTGTGTGTCGCTTTTTAAAGTTTCATTAACTTTCTTGTCATAACCACATGAAACGAATGAATAAATCTGGAAAAAAGCAAAGCAAAACGAAATTTTTGCAAAATGTATTCAAATCTAACTAAACACTAAGCACTAACTAGAACACACAAAGACGCACAAATACAATCACGTAAACAAATACACACCCTTACCTGAGAATGCGATGAGGGAACCACACAAGAGCCATTCTAACTGCGAGTGAAGTAAAGTTGCCAGCTCCCCGTGCTCCCCGTGACGGGCAGAAATCTGGATAATCCCCTCTCGTGCAATGCGAGTTCGGTAAATTTCGTTCAAGTTAAGTTTATTTTTTTATTTTTTTTTTTGCAAAGGAACCGGGACCCTCACTAATGTACCATCATAATACATGTAGATGCCATCATTCATCGTTTATGTACACAGAGTAAAAAGAGTAACTTTTTAGGTTATGCAAGGAATTTCAATTAGATTACCAACCTATTGAAATACCTTTAGACACATAAACGTGTATAAATATATTTTTGGAATTTTATACAAATATGCACAAAGAGAAAGCGTGAAAACGAAGAAGAGGTGGCGAGAGAGAGAGAAAGAGTGGGGAAGATAACAAATTTTCTATTGAACAGTGAAAAATATAATAATAGTGAAGACAGGTTAAATTAAACCGTAACATGTATAAAGAACGAGAACTAAAAAGTGAATGTTGAAGGCTTTCATTTACTTCGGATCACGTTTATTGAATTTCTAATTAACAAATATATTAAATGTTACGACGTGGAATACTTAATTAAATAATATATATATGAGCGTGACTACACCAATTAAGGATAATCAACTTGTTACGTTCATTTGTTCTCGCTGTCACCCGAGATAACTGCATAAATAATTCGCAAGAATAGAATAAGTATTTGCAAGTGTGTAATTAGAATAAACAAGAAAACTATTCGGATTTAAACTTTGAATCTCGAAGACTGACGTGACACATAACAATAATTTCGGGAAAACTATCTATCGTTAGACTCTTTAAGAAGAATTTTAGCCGCACATTGGCAAAAGGACTTCGGTCTTTGTGTTTAGAAAGAAAAAGGATTTTTTTGGCGTAATCTGAAGAAAAGATATAAGGAAAGAGAAGATTAACCCGGTTGTCCCATAAAGTCTCCCTATTATTAAAGCAACAAAATTCGCCTTTCTCGGCTATGGTTCGCATCACTAGATCGTGGATATACTTTTTAAGGGAACTGCACTTGCGCGTTTTCACTGCAAGACTCTTTCATTTACAATCAATTTGTCTAAGGGTTGGACTATTTACATTTGACTTTGGCAATATTCTCGACATCGCAACTTTAATATTCTTTTTTTACTCAAATGTTCTTGTCCGACTAACTCTGCCTTCCGCAAATAGAATTCATTTATATACATTTTTACGAGCATATTACTATTACCCAAGTTCATGGCTTCATCTTTAATTCGTTAATGTGCTTTTCCGCTAATCGTTGTCCTCGCCTGGCAGCTGCATGACCCACCACGCATGTGCACTTGGGTTTTCCCTCTCTAGGGAATTTACAGTTTGGGAAAATCAATTAGTTGGAATGAACTGGATTTGTGGACTTCCGTAACATTATTATTACTATTATTATTATTATTATTATTATAATTAATATAGCCACAGAAATATATAAAATCGAAGATTAAAATCTTAAAACACTAACATCGACGACTATCACCTTCATTGAAAACTTTACCGGGATGCTTGCATGTGCATTGAGAAAAACTGGAACTATATATATTGATCAAAATATTTTCCAACACTTTGTAAAACTTTTTTCCATCATCGAGATACCCTGTGTAAGGCACGACATTGATTTGGTGGCGAAACAATCATCGACCCATTTTCGCATTCTTTAGCATTTCTGACCCGTCTCTCAGCCAAGCCATGCTACAGCGCTGTGTACAAGCCGTAATCAAAAGGTGCTATGTCTGCTGAGTAAGCAGTGTGACATGGAATTTCCCACTCGAGTTGTAGCCTTCACAACCCTTGGACCGTGTGGCTGAGTGTTGTCATGCAAGAGAATGAGTTTCCATTGTTTAACCGCTATTCCCGCCGATCTTTTTGCAACAAGACACGCCTCAATTTGTGCAATTGACGTCGGTAGACGTCAATTATGCAGTAACAATTTCAGCTCGCAATAGGCTACATGTTGCTGATTCCAACATATGCGCAGCAAGACTTTATGGCCATGAATATTCCGCTCCAGTGTCAATGTGGATGGTTCTCCTGGATTGGGATGGTCGTGGCAGATCCACTTTTCATTGCTACACACAATACGTTCGAAAGCTTCTCTTTTTTTGCCACCGACCAGCAGCGAAATCGCCATATGGGATCCATTTTGTCTTCTTTGGATCTTTCCCATAACATGTAAACCGTCTAGAAGCAGTTTATTCTGCAAAACTTGAAAATTTGTAGAGAGATTGCGCTGAGTGTTCATACAATAATTCATTGCATATTTGGTTCTTGAAGCCGTTCTTTCTCGTTGGCGTCAAAATCATCACTTTTGAAGCCTTGAAACTAGAAACGACAATTGAGACAATTGGGGAGCGTCACCATATGCTTTTAAGAGTGTTAGATGGGCTTTAGTAAAAGATTTCTTCAAATCAAAGTCGAAAGTAGCGAATGTTGAAATTTTCACCGTTACTTCACTATATCCTCCAATCAGTGTCCCTGACCAAAATACATGCAACGCAATTATATATTTTGTGGATGTTGAGGGCGAGCAAGAGCTTTTCGTCGCATTACTCACAATCTGCTATGGGTTTGATTATGTAATTGATGTTGAAATCACAATAATGTTATTAACATCAACTATTTGGATGATGTTTGGAGGGATTTAAACCTTATTTTTATCTTGCTCGCAAGAAAATCTCGCAGAAAGCGAAACGAAACCAGTTAATGAGAATTTAAAACATTTTCTCGACTCATTCATCCTTAACGTTCAACAAGACCATACTTGGTATCTCTTAATGCAAAAATCCACATCTACATCTGCGGTCGCATAAATTCGTTGAGCATTCGGTCGAAGATACGTCTTTTTAAGGTCCAAATTGAATGGTTGAAGCGTTTATCAATGCGATCAGATTTGGCTTTTTCTGATTTCTGACAAGCTTTCTCAAACCTCTTATCTTGATCGAAATTTATCTAAAATTAAACTATCATGAGGTAGCGACATATTCTTCTTTGTAATTAAAATGTCTGTAGCGCGATATCTCTTTCCATAATCATATGCCATCTCATGTTCATGCATGTAATTGCATCTAAATCCATGAGAGGGCCCTTTAGCTGGCTAAGAGTGAAACTACGATGAACTACGATGGTGTGTGCGAGGGTCCTTTTAGTTGAAAATTTTAATAGCCGGAGCATAGGACTTTGAAATGCTATGCCACTGAGGATATGGCGTAACTTTATTTTGCAAACGTCTTCATAAAACGTCTTGAATAAAAAAAGCATATCCTCTTTTTAGTTTCATTATTCTCTTATAAAATACGCACACACTGATGTTCAAGTCACTTATTTTTTTGAAATCTTCATCATCAAGTCAAACTATCACAACTTTTGTTTTTTTGTGATATCACAAGAATGCGTATTGAAGGAGTGAAGAAAAACAAGGAAACAATATTAAGCACAATTTCGTTAAGTAATAACGAAAGAGAAAAAAAGACAAGTCTTAAGCAAATTCTTAAGCAAACTAAATTTTATATGCAAATCCATAAGGATTTTATGGAAACACATTGAATTGCGAGCGACATACACACTTGTGTGTAGGGCACTGGTGATTGCATTAATAACGTCAAGCTTGATGGTGGAAAAAAACAATGTCATCCGTGACACGCTGGCTGCAGAAGGTTCATATAGAAGCTTTTTTGAGGCGCCCCTCAACGATCTCTTTGGCCAGCTGCAGTAGTGAACGTTCCCGTATTAAATGTACTTCAAGTCGCTTTTCCAACGCCTTACTGTCTTATACTAGTTCGTAGCAATAAGAGCAATTCGGTTATCTACCTCTGTAGGGTTAAAATCTAGGCCTATAAACGGAATGGTAAATATCTTCATCATTATAGTTACGCCATGTTACGTAATTATTTTGGACAATCAATTAATGGCCCAATCCCGTTGCAGGCAATCGCTAGCGGCCTCCACCTCCTAGGCAGGTAGCCGCTTTAAACGCTCGGAGGCATCTATTTTGAAAAGTCAACCACAGGTTTTGTCAAATCGCGAGTCTCCGCGAGTGTCTTGGCAGACTCCCGGTAGGGATTAAATCAAAGTTCCTATATTATGTCCCTTTCACGCTGCGAAGCTTCTCTATAATTTTGTATCTTTTCTTTTGGTTAAGTGCAGCTAAACTTCCAAGAGAAAACTTGAAATATTAAGGAAGGGCGGGGAAGAAGGTGGATAACAAAATCTAACCAATGTGAATATGAAGATTTTCTGTATCTGTTTATTACTCTGTAGCTGATAAAAGAGAGTTAGATTAAATTCAGAATGAAAAAGGTTTACACGGCCTCGAAGTATCGATGACCTATCTATCAACACGAACGAAAGCAGTGTATAGTGCTTAAACTGCCCACAATTATTTCTCTGAATCAGTTCTATTATTGATGCGTAGTAATGATCGGCACTAAACCCAAAATATCTATTGATTATGAGGATAATGTAAAGGAAAAAATTATTGCGGTTTTTATCATTTTGATGGCGACTAAGTAGCCCGGTACAGGTAACTACAACGAAGTCAATTTACCATCGTCTACGGATGGTTATCTATGGGAATGCCTGCACACATGCATTCGATTTTGCTTACATGATGGCGGCGGCATTGCCACTCCTATACAATTTTAATTACAGAGCACACATATCCGCCGCTAGTTTGACGTACAGAGAAGTAACAGAGTATATGTATATGCGTTCTTACGCACACTTGTACGTACGTGCATACTTTTTCCCCATCACAGCTCTATTTCCGTTGGCCTTACAATCTCTTGCATCGAAAGATGGAAAAAAGATGTGTGTGTGGTCGTGTGCAAAGAAAGTATGTGCTATGCATGTTAAAGTAGTAGTCAAAAGTAAAAGAATAATATTAAAATGCATATGTATATGCATATGTATATATATATATATATAGATATACATTCAGGCATGGAGCAAAATACTCATTGTCATTGTGTCAGTTTGTTTGCTATGCAACGCAACATAATTTGCAAAAAATGTCATCATTGTCTTTAATAAAATGTGTTGTTCAAGCTGTTCTATGCGGTGACTATCACAGAGGACTTATTGTAACAAATTTAAATGAAATTCTCATAAAACATACACACACACGCACATAGCTATTTACATTCGTATGTACACACACTTTTGCATGTGCATATAAGTATTTTGTTTATATTTATGAGTTTGTGTATGCGTCTCTATCTCTCTCACATATATATATATATATATATATATATATACATAAACAGGTAAAATTTAATGATGTATCCTTAGTTGTTTGCGATGGGATGTAGTAAGTACCCAAGCGCACATGTGTAGTCATTATACTTTAACAACTGACCTTAATTATAGAGAAAAGCAGAAAAGCAACAGAAACTTTATACAACAGCTTGAAAGGTCATTATAAAGTAAAAGGAATCCAAAGTGATAAACAATGCAAAAATCACACACAGCCTGACTTTAATCTTTAATCTTTTCTTAATGCTTTTGAGCAAAGAAGAAAATGCCATAAATTATCCCAATTATTGGAAAAAGCTCGATCTATTGCCTCTTAGGCTTCCGAAAGAAGAGTAGTGAACTATGATCCCTTTAATCTTAATACAATGCTTGGGTTGCAAGAGAGAGCGCTTATTGCAAGAATCTTTTGGGATTTGAATGAATTTTGCTCAATTGGTCGAGCGTCCATTGGTTTCGTAATCACGATCCTTCTGGTAGTCAAAGTGACTTCAAGTAAAACGTAAGTAGTTGTTGGTAGTAGCAGTCAGTTTTGGTAAATACGCGAAAGCTAGAGCAGCGCGACTGAGTCCTGAGGATGGGTACAGGAACAGTTGGATGGTAGCCATAGATGCATCGGACAGGTAAATTAATAAATACAGAAAAACAAATTGCTATACGCTTTTATACTCATCCCAGGAAGCATATTGAATTTGGCAAATGTCTGCAAAGGTGTTCCAACCATCTGTCCAAGTAGACTTAGCTGAACCGACTTAACCACATCTAACTGTCTGCTGGAAGTATTTTTACGGCATGAAAATGACATGGTCAGGTTAATTGTAAAAATCGGTTAAATCTTTTTAAGTGCGTGAGTTTGTTCAACATTTTTAGAAAACCAATGACTAGACATCTGGCACTGGGTGTCTGGGATACGATTGCAATGTGAATATCTTCGACCATTGCCTTAGATGGATATTCTCCCCTTCAAATGTGATAAATAATTGCGTCATAATTTTGCTGGAAAGGCTGCCCAACATATACTGCGGTTGCGGTTAGCAAGCTATTAAGTGCAGTCGCCCAGGCTAAGTGTGGTGTACTCAATGGCAACGTTATGCTGCTTAAACGGGTAAATGTATTATATTTTATGTTACATTACGTCATAGCAATAGCTTGTGTAAAGTAGTTTGTTTGTGCATGAACATTTCTCCCGTATTAATTTTGTTGTTGCCATAGAAAAGATTGTCTTTGTTGACAGAGCATGTTACGTTGTTAAGTCTTCATGATCGAATCAGTGCTGTTTAAATTAAATCGGTGGTGATCAGAAGGATCGATCATAGTTACGAATTTTGACACTTTATACACGATCAGATAAACAAACAATATCCAGATCGAGTGAAAGAGACCTCATATGTTTTACGTAAGCACTTGTAAACGAAAGATTTGAACTAGACTTCGAGCTTGTTGATTTGTGTGGCCGTCTGTCTGCTTACCAGGCAAATTTTGTTAAAATTTCTTAAATATTTATATGTGTACGTAGGCAGATATCAAGTGGACAGATAGACAGACGGAGAGATAGATAGCTAAATTAATATCGTGTTAAGAAAACAATTTCGGATTGAATGATGCATTAAAAACTGGGTCTAATGTAAGTTTTGCTGGGTGCTGCATACATCCGCACAAACTTAATTTGCCCTATATCACAAATGATGCAGAGCACATAATAAACAAACAAACGTTCCCTTAATAGACCACAGACAATTTTGCATTTATAATGTATTGGTTGGAGAGGGTACGGGATATCAACACAATACATTTTAATAAACCATAAGAGGACAAAAGAGAATATTATTCATCCTCTTTCGAACTTTAAGTAATGCATTTTAATGTATTCATTATATAAAATGATATTATAAGGCAAATATAGTTACTATCAACATTAAATTCTCTCTCTCTCTCTCTCTCTCTCTCTCTCTCTCTCTCTCTCTCTCTCTCTCTCTCTCTTTAACCTTTATTTATGTAAGTGTGAAAGTAAAAAAAGAAAAAATTTTAAATATCTTATGAAAATGTTGTCTTTCATTGAAGGGGGAGCAAAGCAATGGAGCACTTTATATATATATATGTATATGTGTTATAAGGCAATCCCGAAAAAGAAAGTAAGTTCTTATCTTATTCTTTCTTTTTCAAGTTTGCATGTTTACAACTTGAAACTTTCATTCGCTATTTATTTTTCATTTCCTTTCTCAGCTTCTCTTTTGCCTTCGCATTACTTTGCAATTTACCTGCAAACAGTCAATATTTAGTTTAATTTATTACATCAACAGAACATTGTATGGCGCTCCTTTATTGATTTAACAGTTTTTTTTTTGTTTTTGTTTTTGTTTTTTTCGTTCTTTCTTTCCTTGTTTTTTTGCATACACGTGGCTGCACTTTCAGGCCACGCCATAGTTAAATACAGTAGATATTAAATGTATTTAGGTATGAACACATTTACTAACATATTTAATAGCAGTGTTTACCGTAATTTTTACACTTGAATAAACTACAAAGTCATAGATCAAAATCAATTTAAAAAGGGGGAGGGAAAAACACAAAAAAAAAAAAAAAAAATTCATTGACGCTCGCATCCCTCTTCTTCCCTTCTTTTCGTTTGTTCGTTTCGCACAAAAATTTATATATAAATAAAATATATTCGAGTATATATGTATATATAATATATTTGTTGTACTGTTTATGTTTATGTGTGTACTTGAGTGAATAAGTGCTTGAAGTAATTGCATAGTCTTTGACAAGCTGAATATTATAGTTATTAGCAAACGAATGCCTAAAGGAGGTGAGAAGTGTGAACGAAGGATTACTCATATGGCAACTACTACTACGACTACTACTTCAAAAGAGTGAGTGAGTGAGTGAGAGAGAGAGAGAGAAAAATAGAGAAAATAATCAACAAGTTTTCTTTAGGTTTAGTAAACAATTGCAGGCATTCAAGCCTAAACCCATACATACATTCATACATAGTTGCATAGATAGATAAACATTTCAAAACGAAAAACAAAAAATGTAATATTTATGAGAGAAAGGTGTGTAACTGATGATGAAAAATACTTACCATGGCTTACCATGTGGAGGATGGGGTTTACTTAATTATTTTGCTAAACTGATAAACAAAAAAAAGTAGTTGCTTTTGTAAAGCTCTCAACTATAAGGAGATAAGAGGATGCAGTATCTCATTTCAATAGTTTTACGCTCTAAGGGATATGTTGTAAAGACTGCCGCTTACCTCAACGAAAGCTAAATAATTTAGTTTTGCTTTAAAATCATTTTTCATTCATTTCGAATTTTTCTTTTAATTTTTAATGCCTCTCTCTCTCTCTCTCTCACACTCTCCCTCATCGATTCGTGAATTTATAATCTATTCAGTACAAGCTTCCAAAAATGTCCATATTCTCGCAGTTCTAGGTTGATTTCGCATTGAACCATTCCGACCTTTATCCGTTTGTTTCTGTTTCAATACTTAGATTGCATTTTGGGCTAAGAACTCCGAGTTCTGATGTTCGATGAAGCTGTTGCCCTATTTCCATTTTTTTATCGGAAACAGTGGACACAAGAAATTAATTGTAAGGATGAAGAGTTATGTGATTTTGAAACAGGGCTCAAACAATTAGTATGGATCATGGCTGCATCGGCGGGTTTACGAGTCAGAGTAGAAATAGTCTACAATCTACCTATGATCATGCCATGTTCTTGCGGCAAGCCGGCATAACAATCGATCTGGTGCTTGTTGGTTTTTAAGTACGTTGAAGGTAGTAATCTAGCGGGTGCATGGTAGATTACTCTGCCATGTCAGTGCAATACCAGAGACCTATATATCTCGAAGAAAAGTAGTTCACTGGTGTTGGCAACCAGGAAAGTATGGAGAATCCGAAGCAAGTACGGTTGTTTTTAACATCCGCCCAAAGTATGCCAAAGGCTTTGTAAAACAAACTGGGAGCCACGGGGGTCAGGAGGCTCGCCTCACAAAGCCACGTATGCCTGCGGGTGTATGATGGACTTTGTTCTTAAAGTCGTAATGAATAAATTAATTTTTACTATTCATGCAAAAAGGAATTGACGGACGGCCTTCCCTTTGGCCGATTAATAGAAACCCTTTCGTAAATGCAAAAATGAAAAAAGGGATTTGACGGAAAGGTTTTTCCCCTTTTGCCCATTTTTACTTTTGAACATATGTCACGGATGCCTGCGGGTAATGGTGGTAATTGATCAACAGCACAGTCGAAGCCTTATGGCGGAAGCAAGCGTTGATCAATTTGTGAGTCCTGACTGCTTGGGTGCGGCCCTTCGGGGAGTACTCGTGGTGGTTGTGGTTGACGAGTTCCTAGCTAAAATGGAACAATTTGAGTGCAGCTAGGCCTCACCATTGACCAGAGTGGGGTTTATTGTTCCATACACAATAAACCGTTCTGGACTCTGGTGCTGTTTAGCCCCTACTCTGTGGGGATTGTCTAACTCGCCAGGGGGCGTAGTACGCTTAAAGCGGCTTGGGCCACCGTGGGGTTAAGCCTTTCAGGCAGGAACCCACGTTAAACTCTTGCCACAATTCTGGTGCTTCTTACATTGAAATTTTAAGTGCTCCCGATTCCAGATTAACATCTATTATAAATTATAAGTAAGCCGCCTGAGTCCGGCCGAAGCCGTGGAATCTCGACTAGCAACTCAATGGTCGTTGGTTCGAATCTCAAGTGCGGTAGAGTTTTTAATAAGAGCCGATAGCCTTAGATACTAGTGCGTTAAGATTCTAGTCTTAGAATTTATTTCCCTGGCGAAATTAATAATAATATTATAAGTAATCTATGTTAGTTTGCTGCTGTTTATCTGCATTTCTTCGAAGGCGAGCTTTTCAGTCGCAGATGATAAGCAAAACAGGTAAATGACGGAAGGACGAAGCGAAACTCGCTTCAAGCCTATGTAATCAATTCCTACTTCTCTATCTGCTATATGTAGCTCCGCCACTTTTCAACGATAGGCAGCGACTTTCTTTCTCTTATTCTAATGTCTGTAACTGTTCCACTACCTGTGTATTATGAGCTTCATGCCAAACGTTAAATATGTATTTTCTTGCCATTATTGCTCGTAGCGGGAATAATGAAAATATCGATTGATAAGTTTCATCATTTAATGGTCGGACAAATTAAATGAAAGAATGAATTGACAATTCCTTGGCTCTCCTTCGTTATTTTGCCCCTGTTTTCTGTTATTTCCTTTTGCACGTTTATCCTTCCATTTTAAATCCATCCCTGCTGACCTATAAAAAAAGTTCCTTTGTTTCCTTATTTTGCTCGTTATAGTTAAAAATTGTACCGTTGCTTCCAGTTAATAGATTAAAACATTATATTGAATGATACTCGCGAGCCTTGAGTACACGCCAAGCTGGTTTGCACGTATGTTTGTACGAAGAATGCAAACAAATAATTTTTTCTTTTTTTTTTCCTCTTTTTTGTCGATTTTCGCATTTCGCAAATGCTCGAAATTGTCAGCGTTTTCATTACAAGCACACTTTTTAAATACAAAGCACGCAAGTTTTTCGATAAGAAACAGACCCAACGACTGACGACCAAACGCGTACATAAAAGAGGTAATGGCAGCTGTCGCTAGTTTACGGTATTAACTAATTCATTAACACAAAATGCCAAACGACCAACTAGGGAATTTAAATTGTTTCTTTTTTTTAGTTGTTGTTCTTCTTCTTCTTGTTATTGTTGCAAGTAATCCTCTAACTAACGTTACATTGTTGTACATTGAAACCTTCAAGGGTTACAATATTCTATGTATCTATGTATATGTGTATATCTACATATACATATAAATTTGTGTGTGTGTGTGTGTGTGTGTATGTACAACGAACAATTAAGAGTAAGTAACCGGACGATTCGATTGGGTTTAACACGAATTTTGAATACTTGTCGACCGGTGCCAAAAGTTTTGCTATGCGTCTAGGCGTTGGCCGCAATAAGCAGCAAGGTGCATAGAGTGTTGAATTAAATGCATCGTCACAAAATTAAAGCGATAAACTGACATTCGAATTT
Organism: Glossina fuscipes; assembly: GCF_014805625.2. NCBI lineage: Eukaryota > Metazoa > Arthropoda > Insecta > Diptera > Glossinidae > Glossina > Glossina fuscipes. The sequence continues at coordinate 7,314,500 of NW_023998422.1, forward strand.
ATTCACTTGAAACGAGAGAAAAAAAACTGTAGCTTTATAAGTGAGTTCAGGCAGGTATCGGTGAGAGAAAAAACGAATAGGATAGGATGGCGATCGGTAAACGTTTGCTAAGAGATACAAATAATTGAATTGAAAATAATTTTCAGAAAAGTCAGTCAAGTAAAACAAAAAAAAAAGGAAAAATGTTACGTCTATTGATTCATTGGAAAATTGACAACTGATTGACTTTCCAAGTGTTATGAAGTCTCACATTTCGAACTGTTTAGGTTGCCATTCAAGCATAGGCTTAAGTATAAATCTGGGCTACAGAACTGTAACTATACGAAACTGTTCTTTGACGTGAACAGATCCCTGCTTTGAATAATTCAATTGGACTTGAGAAAGAAGGCAATGACGAGATTGGAGGCCAAACTTCTTCTTTGTCTTTCTCTATGATGTAATTATTCTCTTACGGCATCTTTGTCGATCATGATGCGCAGTGAGCCATGCTAATCCCTACGACACTCGGCCGGAGTGTTGTATCAGAAATTGAAAAAGACTCCGGCAGAGTATGTTATATTAGTTTGGGGAAAAAGAAATCCATTATTTTTATGAACTTCAGCATAAATCTGAAATTGTTTGATCGATACTTTACGAGAAATCTATCAGTGCAGCCATCTACCGAAAAAATAATGGATTTCTTTTTCCCCAAACTAATATAAACATTTTCATGACTTTTGCAAATGGTGTTTAAGCGAATTTTTTGCAAGAAAAATACACAAGCGCTTCATGGATCAAATAAAAACTGTCCTACTGCGCTATTTCTCGAATGATTTTCCTTTTAAAAAACATAAATGATTTGGACGATATACGTGTTTTTCGAAGCCCTAACTTGAGATTTAAATCGCATATCAAATCATGTCTTGATAGGGCTAACGCGTTAATGAACTTTACTAAAAGATGGCTTTATCTTGCAAAAAGGCTCACTGTCAGCCTAGTTAAACGTGACCGCTTTGGTCTCCTAACTATGATTGTTAGTGTAAATCAATCGAATGCATTCCCTATTTTTATTTCGCGAAGTTTGTTTTGGCATCCACTTACAAAAGCCGCCTAATATTCGTTCAATTAATCTATCAAATCTTAAGAAAGAGACGATTCCTTCTAGGTATTGCTTTTATAGATAAACTACTTACTAGAGGTCGATACATCTTTAGCTTTAACATTCCTAACAGAAAATTTTACGTATATCATCAAAGGGAACACAATGACGCACTAATTTTGAGTTTTTCTATATTCTTCGCCCACTAGAGAAGGATTTTAGTCTTACCTTCTTCTAGAATTTAACGACTCTTTCAGAAACATAAGAAAATTCGTTTTTCTCTGCTTACCAACTGCTCTGCAACGGCTTGTGTGCGGTTAAATTACATAACAAAATAGGGTAACGTCGTACATTTCTCATATATTATTTTATGTCCCAACGTTAACGTGTACGCTTACCGTAATCAAATAACTCATACATATTTAAAAAAAAAATATTAACATAACTGCCATACAATGTTTTATTTTCTTTTCCTTTGCTTTCTTCCTCCTTAGTGCATATTACAACTAGCTATACATGTTCTTAGGTTAAGTTTGATCTATTATTTTTAGCTTAATATCAAATGTTATCATTCAACTGACAAAACAACTCTGTAGTTAAATTTATTGTAAATAAACAAATAACTGAAGTCCTATATATATATATATGAATGGAATGAATGTGGATATGAAATAATGAAAACACATATATGTATACAGTAAAAGCTCCTTATACGCGGGGTATACGGTCCATAAAAACTGCTGAGAATACAGAAACCATGAATACGGAATTGTAATTTATATGGGATTATAGGGGATACGTTGACTAGGTGACAAAATCAAAAAATCAATTTAATTAAAGTTTTTGAACATTTTGATTAGCTATCTTAAGGCTTAGGGGCAATGGTTTGAAGAATTTTGTAATTTTCTCTTGTCGCTTAAGCAATTTGCCTCTTAAAAATAAGACTTTGTTCCATAGACGGATCAATGTTCATATGGAAATCGCCAAACTCATTTGCCCTTCTTAAAGCTTCACTAAGATTTTCCCAGTGTTTGTTGGAGCCTCTTCATCAATGGGCTGTGAATTTAACATTTGTTCCAAGTCGGTTTCAGTCAAATCTTCATCTTGCGATTCAAGCAATTCTTGAATGTCACTTGATTCTATCTGTTCGCATCCATCTCGCCCTATTCCATTCGCTATTTCGGCGACGTTTGCAGTCAAAATTTGAATTTGCATAGATTCTCCGTCATTTTCCGCAGTCAGAGCTGGCCACAGTTTGTTGCAGCATGATCTCAATATGTGTGGTTTTAGTTCTTCTAATGATTTTTTTTATGTTTACGATGCATTTTGTTATGTCGAATTTCTGCCCACATTCCATAGTATTCAGTATGATTTTCAAGGTTCGTCTAATGTAATAGAACTTAAAGGCCTGGATTATTCCGTGGCCCATAGGTTAAAGCAAAGTCGTCTTGTTGGGAGGTAAAAATATGACTTTTATGTTTAGATGCATAGTTTCAAGTTCGCGATGATGACCTGGTGCATTGTCCATAGCTAGAAATGCTTTAAAGTCTAAATTCTGTTCTTTTAAATTACTTTCGAGTTCAGAAACAAAACAATTCCGGAACCAGTCACAAAAAATCCGCGAATAAAGATATTTATAGCCACGATTATTGGAATTGGGTCGCCTTTTTTTTTGTCCGCGAAGAGCGAAAGTGCGAATAAAGGAAGCACGAATAAGGAACTTTTACTGTATATACATATATTCATATTACGCATATGTAAACATGTGGAAGCTTGCAGGGACAAAAAATCTTTCCAAACTCCTGAATATCTCTTTACTTAGAAGAAGAATAAAACCAAGCGAAAACATTATAGTTGGGCTGGACCCACTATTAAGTACCCTACAGCATATTGACTAACACAATTCTTACTTTTGCCATATAACATAACAGTTACGTCACGTTTATATATCAACTTGTTATTATGGGTAAAAATTTTCGTGAAAATCCTTATATAGGGTGGGATGCAAAAGTAGACCAAGATTGTTCAAATTTAGTTAGTACTGTTAAATATTTTAATCTTAAATTACAGTCATGATTGAGTTTTCATCATAAAGCATTGAAAATTAGACCTTTTTGTCATATAAACTTTAGTTTTCGTTATAAGAGAATGGATCCCAAAAATTGCCCCAGGCAATCCAAACTTTTCACATCGATTTAGAATACCTAAAGATTAAGCCACGTTTGCTGAGAAATTTTGAAAATTCCAACTTTTTTCCATAGAACGACTTTTCGAAATAGGGCATTATACGTCCCATGGTCGAAAAAGTGGACCGATTCAAATCGTTTTTAATGGCGTTCGTCCTTGGGCTGAAGCACATCTGTGCATCAAATTCCATCACAATATCTCAGCTACCTGCCTGACACCGCCTGTACCACAAATTTACATGGACAGAGGGACAGACTGGCATAAAATCATTTTTCGCATTGATCGATATAATAAAAGGCGAGTCTATCTTAAGTCCTTCTGGTTGTTACATACGTGCCGTTGTCCCGTATCACTACTGGTGTAGCGAACAATAATATAAGCAAGGATAAGCTCGCTAAGTAAGTAAATTACTTTTCATTATATCTGATCTTTTTAAAAGGCTACCTGTCTTTTTGGTCATTGTAAGACGGTTTGCTGATGAATTTTCAAATCTAATCGAATCTTGAACTTTTCATCTCAGGCGTAATGGATGAACGAACTTCGCTTTAGAATCTTCAGCTTCTTTTTTTTTTGTTTTGATCAGCCACCCAGGACAAGCTGTTCGTACCGGTCAGGAAGAGTTATAGCTAGAAAGGGATGGAAAGAGAAAGAAGTAGAGCTTGTGTACGTTTGACGGAAACATCAAGCACGATGAGAAGGACGACTGCTGGTAGATTACTTTACAGGCGGGCATTGTGATTGAAGAACGATATCGTGCGATATGCAGGTGATTCCAGGACGAGGTCCTGGTAAAGGACTTAGTTAGTGGACGTAACTTTTTTACTCTGTTGAAGACTTGCCCTGGAAGTACTTACCAACATTATTCCGATGCTCGAGAGTATCGAGAGTTTTAGATCCACTTTCGCCATCCATAAGCACTGTATGCTGTAATGCGGTCAAAATGTCTCCAAAAAGGAATTGTTAGCTTCCGCCCATACAAGCGATTTATACTCTACTTATGGATATTATAAATATTTTGATGCGTGTGTTGCAAGCGGTATGAGGAACCTGCATTACTCCCTTTAGCCTTGTTTTTTAATGATGCATGTAAGAGTGGAAAGATCCGAAATAAGGTAAATGAAGGCATCAAGTAAACGTGAGTGCAGCAAGTGTATAATTGCAGGGCGCATTGTCGTTAATGGAGTTTTTCTGTTACGTTTATGTAAATTTGTGTATATGTATATATATATATATATATATATATATATATACAATGTATTTAGATGCAAAGAATTAGAAAAGGTAAATGGAAAAAAAAAAATGAAAATAAAAAATAATGTAAGAGAATAATTTATTTTAAATTTAAAAAGAAAAATCTTTTAAAAAAATATGAAAAAACTTTTAAACTTAATGCTACTAAAACTTCTAAAAATAGATGAAGAAAACCAACAGTTGTAGGAGTAAGATCCGTATTCACCCTATAGTCGAGTAAGTGAATAATGGCTAGAGAATGCTATAAAGCCTTGTTAGCTCAACAATTTTTAATCATATTAAAGCTTTTTCGTCACATTTCACTTTGATGGCAATACGTTAGTTTGTAAATATGTGCGGCGATGTATAAAGACCGTTTGTATAAAAAACGGGCTTTTTCGGAAACAGGCAATTAGCGTTAAATAAATTTCTTATTGTATTGTTTGCTAAATTTATGCAATTGCTTTCAACTATAAATTAATTAGTGCTTGCGGTTTATATGAAAACATTTTCAGCAGAGGTCAGCATTAAATTTTGTCACACATAAAGCCATTACGGTGATTTAACCAAACATTCAAAACAAAAAACAACAACAACAACAACAACAACAACAAAAAAACGAGCAAATAGTGTAACGATAATAAAATAAATGGAAAACATATACAAAGCTTGCAGAGATTTTTGGTAGGTTTTTCTATTCGTTCCGAATGCACACATTAAAGACGTAAGCAAAATGCGATTTAACCTAACTTACGGGCAACCTTTTCAAACCGAAAATTCAAATCTTTTGATAAAAGATTATGATTTGCATTTGATCAGAGTCACGGACATACAACCGTATAGCGAGGTAGAGAAAATTGAAGCTTTCTAGCATCTCGGAACACTAGCATTCAATAACTTCTTCTTCTTCCCCATTCTACCATGATCAAATGTTTTTTTTTTTAGCTCAAGGAAAGTGAAAGAAAGTGTACTTAAAATATAAGCAGTAGGGTTGAGTTGTATGAGTGTTGCCATCATATAGATTAAGTTGCAATGGCAGTCCTTAGTCTTAAATGCATTACTCAATTGGGCCACTGATAAGTTGCGGTAACACTGATTATTTAAAACCCTAACACCTAGGAGATAGTCAAGAAGGAAAGCTTGACTCAAACGCTCTCCTAATAAAAGTGCGGCAGTCAAAGAGGAAATGAATTGATGACTGTGATCCGTACGAATCTTGGCAAACTTCAGAGAAACAAGTGTAGGAGCGGCCTACCTTACTGGAAGTTGCCCTAAATCACAATGACCGCAAAAAGTAAGCACTCTCTCTCACTCTCTCTTTCGCCCTCTCTCTGTTGCTCTCAAATTCGGCTAAAAGGGAACATCAGAGAATGGCTTCTTTTGCTGGCTGTTGCGGAGGTGAGCCGTAAGTTCAAAGCAGCCTGAGAAACTCAGCTCAAAATATACGCGTCAATGTTCAAATTTTTTCTCTACTTTAAGAAGTTTCATGATTGCGACTGATTAAGTGCTTAGATCGGTTATTCTTTGCGGCGGTTTTCCTAAGGAAGCTCTTGGAATGCTTATCCACCTACATATTGCAGTCTTAACCTCAAAAATAATATTCTTTAAGGTGATTGTAGCTATTAAAGATTGATTGATTGATAGCGACCGATGGACACGAGCTCCTTTTCCGCCGTAAATGCAACTCAAATGTGATGTGAAAATGTAACTTTTGACGTCGCATGCCATTTTTTGTCACTTAATATGCAATTCTCGCAGGAACGTGAAGTTTAAGGAAAAGGTACTGAGTTTTCATTGAGTGAGTATTGCTTTCCCACTTTCGAAAGATATATGAAACTTTTACACGTTCTTACTTCACTTAACTAGCGCTATACACAAAGTAACAGTTTTATAAAAAACCATCGGAAACTTAAAAGTTTTATAAAAATGAAAAGTTAGTTGATCCGCAGCATTTTTAATACCGTTCGTTTTTGGGTAGCGTACCGAGTTTTATCAGAATATTTCAAAAATTGGAACCTGTAGGTTGAGCACAAGAAAACAAGACGGACAGATGGACAGACAAGTTTAGACTGATTCCGCAAATGAATTTGAATACATTGGCATAACAAAAGGTAAGTCTATCTTAAACCCTTCTGCGTGATACATACGTCCGCACGAATTTAATATGGCCTACACAGCAAGTGATGTAAGGTATAAATAAATACACTTTCCTAGTAAAAGATCGTTACACAACTAGTTGTTATACCAACTCTTATACAGTTATAAACCTAAAGTAGGCTGATTTTTTATATTTGTATGTAACGTCCAATAATTTTCGCTTTAGCTTGATCCACTTCTACGTGCCCACCTATCGACCTATCCACGAAAAAGTGGAAAAGACAACTAGAGGCACTCTTTGAATGCACGCTCACACGTGTGAACATATAAATATGGCAATGAAATTTGTGAACCGGCACCAGGCTAGTTGAATATTATTACCATTCGACCCATCAAACAGTTTTGAATTATAGTTTTTTTTGGGTCTTCTTAATGTTAAAAGGGTGGAGTACACCTAACTTCTAACTTAAGACATAAGGTAATAATTTCGAACGACTGAATTTTAAGCCGATTTGACCTACTTGTGGAACATATAATGGTCTTCGCACATTTACAAGCTGGTAAGTATAAAATGCGGAACACCGCTGAGCTGAATGTAGATGAGAGGGTATAGTGAATTTTACAACTGTTGCAGTAACTATAGCAACTCAGAAGACGGGTTCGGTATATCATATAGAACAGATGAAGATCTGATATTCTTTACTTTGTTCTGGAATCCGTTGAAAATTTGCACAGCCAATGCTACTTACCCTGTCCCGTGATAAAATTTATTTTCTTCATATATGTACAGCCGATCATAATTATACGTATGTACACGCATTTTCAACTTTCACTATTACATTCACTTATTTGTGTTATATGTATGACACATTTATTATACTATGCAGTTTAATCTACACTTGAATCCAATGAATGCGTTTTGATTTAAAACTGAATTATAAAAGAAAGAATTAATTTACGAATATTTAGTATAGCTTTAAGCAAGAGCTTATTATCTATTCATTGAGGTAAAAATTTGCTCAGCACACACAAACGCATATATGCGCGCACATAGACAGCACATCAGACGAGTTTCTTACAATCTTCTTAAAGGTTTATCAAGCTTAACCAAAATAGATATATATATATATGTATATATATATAAACTTAGAGAAGCTTTCTTAAGAGTCTATATAAATACCTGCTTACCTATATGCATATGTATAAATGCATGCACAGCTCATGGTTATGTGTGCAAATATAATGGCACTTGCAATAATATACTCTTACTAATACATATGCATATATGTAAGTAGGTAAATATAATGCGATGTATAACCACATGATAATATCGACTAATGTTGAAACGTTTATAAATAGCTAAAATGAAAAGAGAACTAAATATGCATATGTATGCATGCATGCATGCATGCGTAGACAATGTATGTGTTGATTTTCTTTCAGCTCGGAAGACAAGTTATTAAAAGAAATTTTCGTAGCAATCGTTACAGTTTAGTTAGTTATTACCCTGAACTTGTGCTTGAAGCCAAGATTAATAAATGATTGTAATATTACCGCATAATATGCGATATGTACCGCAGTTACGGTACACTAATTATCGCGGTATACAAATTTTATCACTCATTTCCGCTCACTTATCAACGATATTCATATAGTTGCAGTAATTGATATAAGAAATTCAGAAATGGGGAAAAAAATGCATTTACGTTAGCGAGAAAAGTTCTATTGTCTCTTAAGCTTAACTTGGATAACTCAGCTTTGAACTGAGGAATACAGCTTGCAGAAGATTATTTCTTTATTCACTTAAGATGAATGAATTATGTCCGTCCCTCTCCAATACTCAGAAACATACCTTAGTGCTCATATATATTTTCCGAGTTTTTTTACTCATGTGCCTCAGCCTACTATGAACACTTTCTATGCGAAGCTAGTTCACCTTTTAATATAGATGAACTCGGAGCAAAAAAATTGAAGGGAACAAGAAACATATATATTCTTTGCTTCTCATTATCAATTGAAGACAGAATATCAAGCTTGCTTAGTTTGTCTCCAGCTGCCGTTTTCTAGCCAAGTCGGGATCATTATCCATATTCATGCTAAACGATTGATCGATTTCTAGGGAGCTTTGTTATCTATGGACTCCAATATCAAAATTTAGCTATTTCTTAAATATTGTTACCGTTTTCTAAGTATCTATATTTGCATGTGAATTAGCCCCGCCTATTTTTCTGTTTGATCTGTGGAATATGTGCAAAAATATTTGTTTCTGATGATTTTTGCACGCTTGCTAATCCCACTAAGCGGCTAATTCAAAGTGGATGTACGGGCGGATAAAGGCATAATTTCGTGACTATGGGAGCCGTATCTAAACAGATTAGGTTCTGTTTTTTATTGTTTTATGCCGGAAGCGAAAGAAGGAAACTTTTGTTCTTAGAAGTAGAAGAAGAGGAAAATTTAGGAAGCGAATAAAGTGGTTCCACATGTTACACTAAGAAGAGCTTGTAGAGAGTAGAACCGAAATGGATTTATTTTATTCCAAATAATGTTCAACTCGTGTCGTACTGAAGGGTCCATAATTTCTTAAACTGATCTTAGATTTTCTCTATTTCCCAACCCAAACGACGGTTTAAATTCTTAAAGTATTAGTTAGTGTTGTGGACTATTATGGTACTTTCGATTCGTCGTAGAGCAACTGAAATTTTGTCGCTTGCTTTTATTAAAGCTTTTCTTGTTTGCCTTCTATTATAACTTTATGACATATAACTTAAGGACAAAGGACTAAACTATGTGACATGGAAGTACGTTTCAAAGTGTATAGCTTGACATTGACATTTGTAATGACAAATACAAACACACACAAACACACACACACAAACAGACACATGCATACGCACATGCACGCATACTCACTTCTTGATATATTGATAGGAATAAGCAATAGGTAGGCAATTATAGTAAATGGTTTTCACACACACACACACACACACACAAACACATAGGCGAGCACACAATAGACAATGTTATGAATTGTCTGTCATTTGTTTTTAGTTTCATTTTCCATTATTATTATTTTGTTTTGTTTTGCTCTTTTTGTTCTTCTGCATTAACAGTAAAACCTTTTCCAAGTTTTGCAATTTCATTATATTATGAACTATTCTTGCTGATATTAGTTTTTTTTTTGTTCCTTGTTGATATTGTGTAAGCCTTCATATAGAAAAACTCTGCCATTTGATATATATATATATATATATATATATGTGTTAATTTGTATACGTATGTATGTATGTATGTTATCTATATGATTGAAAGCATTGTGTTGTGATATTGCCGAAGCTATCATTATTCCAAATCTTCCCCTTTCGACCTAACCAGCATTAGCTAGAATGCATAGATGTTCATAGACAGTTTCTATGCTATGACTTTTAAAGTGCGTGAAACCCATTTGCTTAGCTTATCTAAGGATTTTTTTTATATATTGTTATAAGGTTTATATTGCGATGCAACTTAATTCTTTTTTTCTTTTTTATTATTATTGAATGAATGATTCGGATCACATCCGTTTCACTGAACTGTGAATTGATAAAAAGGACTTAACTTATCCCAGTAGCAGCTCTTATTATAGTTAAAAAAAATAAATATTTATATCAAATTCCATGAAGTTCAAGGATACGGAAAGAGAAAATCTCCGCAAGTGCTCATAAGTTGCATCTTTCTTGCATCGTGCGTTCTATGTGTTGTATAAAACATGATTTACATGATTTATGCTGTGTGTAGTTTCCCGAAATAACACATAAGCTACTGGAACTACGGACAGATCAGCGGCTTCTACATCGATTACAACTCTCTCTCTCTGTCTCTCAGGTACTATATTAAAAACATTGATTTCCCAGATATCGTTTTATGCCGATTCTGCGAAGTAACCACTGAAACGTTCCATCAACTTGTATTTGCCAATTACTTTACAAGGGTTGAACCATCGTGGTGTTCCTAAGGCCAGAGTGCTAGCTGCATGGGCGTGGGACCTTTCAGGACGCGGTATGCACAAAACACGATTTAAGTTAAGTACACACTTTTTTTACCTTACTAATCTTGACAGCGCCATCATCTTGGAATATTTTTCCTTTTATTTTGATGAGATTCGTAAAGACATTAACCGTTGATGCTTGCTGCATCGCGGATGTTTCCCATTTCCACTATTATGCGTTCAGTGATCAATCGTGCGGTATTCAGCAGAGAGATTTTTTTGTAATTTGTAAAGTACGGCAGGTAAGAAAATATTATCCCTTTTTTCGCAAAGTTCGACTCTATTCATCGACGTAGTTTACTTCAAAAGCAACACAGTCAGGTTTCTTTAACATTTCGATGCTTTCGCCAAGGAATTATTTAACAACGTAGCCCCGAGATTCTCTTCAGTTTTGCAATCATCTGACCCAAATCTTTTTCCCTAGCTGAAGCGCCTGAGTATGGGATCAGATCTGAAGAATATGATGAGCAGAATATAGTGCCAGATTGTATGAATCCATGCAATATTGTTATTGTATGTATTGACTTGTGACACAAAGTGAATTTCCTCGCGAAATACTCAATTTCAAGTGTAAGATAGCGAATGCATTGTCTCTTGTAACTTCTCTATCATTTCATCAAATATAATCTTAAAGTTTTTTTTGATGTTTTTTAGTGCAAACAGTATTTTAGGGCGCCGAGAATGGATTGATTGAAAAGTGCTGCCATATCACTTTTCAAGTCAATGCTCACATTGAACGGCCTTTCTTACCCATCAAAGAGCAGTATTCAATCAACACATGGAAGGATGGTCTCGGAGGTTCGACGTTATCTAAAAATAACATAAGTTTGCTATTAGAGACGATATCTGTCCGTAAGTCCCCGGAATTTGTCGATGTGAATCATCCGCTATCCGAATTCTATGATGTTTCCAATTTACGTGAACCGGTCGTCATTGGTATTTCTTCATTGTAATCTTTAGATCCTTTTTAACAGACTTTTAATTCAATTCAATTGAGTCAGGCGCCTCATATCTTTTGTCAAACAATCTGCCTTTTTTTCATTTCACTCTTTTAACATCGCGTTTGCTGGTTTGTTTGCGATCGAATAGTTCCGACGCAGCATTTTCGCAGTGTTAGCCCGTTTTTGTTGAAGAGCTCCATCTTGTGCAATATGGCACAACCGGACAATCCTCTTCAATACTGTTTTTCCTTCGCAGAGAGAATCTTGTTAAGATTTCCCGGTTGATTTTAATAATTTATTTTTATACAAAAACTTTTTCCGTTTCCCGCGAATCGATCGATTTATTTTTCTCACAGTAATTCTTTGTTTATATTTTTCCTCCGTACTTTTAACTATCGAAGAATTGGATATTGTTTGTGAGTGCATGCTAACGATTTGTATTCAGATCTTCATTTCATATATTGTTGTTGTAATCTTCATAGAATTATTCTTGCATACTTTTATTGAAAAGCACAACGTGAATCGATTGAATGGGAATCTACCGATTATTCGGAATTGTACAAATTTAGTCCTGAATTTCAAAAACGATCTAAAAAGTGACTGCTCCTGATGCATTTCTTTCTATATACCTTCACATTGTGTAATTACTCCCTACAATCATACATTGTAATACAAGCATACATTAATTATATGTGGGCGTATTCAACTCCCCGAAGGACGCGATGTAGATCAGAGATGGCCAACTGCCGGCACGTGGCCGCATCCGGACCGTTACGTTTAAAATTCCAAATAATTTATTCACATATAGTAATGCTGCAAATCGTTTGTACCTGCCGTCACTACTGGGATTTGTTCTGGCCTACGCATTAATATGAAAACTAAGATTGGCCCTTTAATGAGAAAGGTTGCGCTGCCCTGATCTAAACGTACCTTTTACTATACCGAACGAATCGATTTAAGTCTGTCTGTCCGTCTTTCCATAAGATGCTATCGAAAATGTCACATTGTTTTGAAAAGTCATTGTATGAACAATTGCATTAAGTGAGATGGTATAGGGTATATAGAGTGCTGGTTGGTTGTGCCGCACTGTAGCTTATATTATATATATATATATATATATATGTTTATGCGTACACATACATATAATAAATGAAGTTTTATAAATATATTTGAGATGATATCCAGAATACGCAATAAAGCAAACATATCTTTATTTGTTAACACGTCCACCTGTACAAACATTTCACGTAAGGAAAATATTTATTTTTATTTTCACGTCCGTGTTGTGTTAAAATTTTTATTACATTTCTAAGTTCACGGCTATAACCTAGAAAGTTTATATACACATGCATATATATATCACAATGTATTATGGAAATTGTCATACAAATCAGCAAAAAAAAAAAACAAACAAATAAAAAGAAAACAAAAATTACGATCGGCTTAAGTCGAAATTTTTCATACCAAGAATGACTTTTTGTTTTCTAATAACAGCTCATGGCTGAATAGACAAAGTGACATTATGAAAAAATGATGGATGAGTGCAGTGGGCTCTATATGTATAGACTGGGGAAAAATGCACAAAATTTCAGTTTTTTATCTAAATTAATATCGTGCCAATGCATTGCAAAGCGTTACCCTTACAAGCAAGTCTCTGTTAATCATTTGAAGGGACGGCATTACATTGCCTGCAAGTACTTGTTAAAGTACGAGCTCTCTACACGAAAGAAATATCGTAACGGTCTAGATTATCCGAAAGAAAAAATCGGGGCATATTGCTAGCGATCTTCCATCGATGAAGGGTGACGGGAATAACAGAAAAATTACTATCATACGTTATCCAAAGAGCAAGTAGCCACAATACGTGGTAAGGGAATCATTAGCATTGAACATAAAGCCGAATATCTTCGGTGTAGATATTTGTGGCTATCAGGTAGAGGGGTGTAGTGTGCTAAGAGTGGGTCAGGACAATCGAAAATGTCACGAGGCAAAGGTTGATTTTTCAGTACCAGGACACTCGGCCTCGTAAGTAAGCAAAACTATTTTAGGGAACTTAAGCAGCATTGAAACCACACGTTCTACTTTGCTGGACTGCATTCACAAAGCTTAGCTCTTTGCCCTGAACATTTGTTTCAATCGATGACTTCTCTGACTGATATAAAGGACCAGTTGCACTACAAGCACCGAAAGATATGGGATGATGGAGGAATTTTAGTAATGTATTTTTTAGGATGCTCTTAAGATAAAAGCAATAAAAATCTATGGAAGGATGAGTGTAGAGGTCAGTGCTCATGCTGATATGTCTGTACTTCCAGACGTCTATGGCGCCTCCATTCACAATATTGCGCTACTTACGCTGAACACACGTTTCCATCGATGACTTCACTTCAACCCAAGCAGCATTTCGGGGGGATGGCCCCAAAGAACTGGTTGCACTACCGGCGCGGCATACATACACATTCAGGAAAATAGGAAAGGCATGTAGATAGGTATGGACGGATAGACGGTATTTTTGTAATGAATTTCATTCTCTTGAAATAAAAGCAATAAAAAGTTGTGGAAGTATGAGTAGAGTCTATGTCTTATGACGTCTATTATGACTTTCCCCGCGAAGCTTTAAGCCCTGTCAAAAATCAACCAAAAGCATCAATGACTCTATAATAATTATTTATATGTGCTCTTCGGAGTATAGCGCATTGAAGAGTTGCATTTACCGGATCCATGCCATGGATATAAAAACGACTAGAAAATATATGAAGAAAAATCCATTAACTCCGCCACTCGAGGTTAGAGTTTGCCGTTATTTTCAACTTTGAAAAGTTTATTTATACTCAGCTCGACTCTCATATATGTAAAATAAAATACTTGTTGGTTAAGGGAATGTTCGTTATTGCATTTCGTGTTTATAAAACATTCTCCTTCATTGTTACTAATTATAACAACTTCCCGTGTAATGTTAAATATATTTCAATGCTTTTTGCATTTCATTTTCGGAAAAGCAATCAAAATGCGAAAAACAGAAAAGCTCTTCTTCTTCTTCTATTTTTTTTTTTTTTTTTTTTTGTTATGTTTTAATTTTACATAAGCATGATTTATTACTTCGATTTTTGTTTTGGACTTTTTGTTCGCTTGTGCATGTGTGCATGTGCCTGTGCTTGGGTTTTTAGCTCATATATACATATATATATATATATATATATATAAATCGAAATAGACTCAGTCAGGGTAAACATTTATCATGACTTGAAGGTAATCCGCAGTGAAGCAAAAGGTTTATTACTTTTAATTTAGACATGCATCGTACTTTTTAAGATAATAACAATGAAGATAATTTTGATGAATATTAATGATTCGAATTGAATGACATTATTGCTATATCCTAACATAATAAATGAAATTTACATTTAAATGGAAATTTAAATTTTAGAAGCAATATAAATAATAATTTAATAAGCAGTAGTGTCACGTAACTGCCGTTTGATAATTCAAGTCAAGTGCCGTAGCATCGCCAGGATTTCAAACAAACATTTGCATAACGGTTTGTAAGTCTTTCCCGTTTGAGGATGTCGTCGTGTGACTTCCTGTGTTAGGTGCGAGCTTATCACTTTCTAACTTAGCTGCACTCTTGCCTACGCCGAGAGTTTCTTTAAAAATCTCAAGTTGAATTTTTTTTGTTTTTTTTACACGCTACACTCAAGCTGCTTAGCTGAGTATATTAAGTTTGTTCGTATGTAAGCAACGCCCAGAGAGACTGGACATTGTTCAATCTTTTATTATATCATCGATTCGAGAATCACTTTCTTCATCTGATATAAGCTTACATCATTGTCCGTCTGTCTGTCTTGTTATCTTGTGTTCAATCTACAAAATTGCAATTTTTGAGATATATTGATGAAATGTGTTGCATCGACGTGTTTGGGCCCAAGAACGAACGCTATCGAAAATGGTTCGGATCTAAGCACTTTTTCGACCACTTCCCTTACAACGTCTTATGTTGATAAGTCGATGCATGGGTAATTGTAGGCTGGTGTAAGATATTTATTGTGAAGTTGTAGTCTATGTAGTCTATAATTATTTGTTTTATATTTAATAAATTTCCTTTTCAGCTGATGTAGGGCTTTTGTAAGACGCAAAATGCCGAGCTTCATGACCGACCGCATAGCCGAGCAAAAATGGGAGTCGCAACTACCAAGTCGATGCTGGTGGACTCAAATTTCAGTGCGGTTTTTCCATACTTGCTCGTGATTATAGCGATTGTTCGACTGGGAAAGATATTAAACTTATCACTGGGTTGCGACAACAATTAACAATGTCTTTCTCCTTTAAGCATCACCGTGCTACGCATATAAAATACATCGCCCCGTGCTCTAAGCAACAAGTATTAGCTAACTTATATAACTTCATACATATCGTACCATAAATAATTCAAATATGAAAGCACTCTTTACATATAAAATTCATAACTTCTCCTACAATTTCTCTCAGCTTGTCTTTCTGTTCATCTTTCATTAATCGTTTTGTTAAAGATTTGCTGCAATCCGTCAAAATGGAGACACGAAAAAATTAAATCTATCCAAAATTCAATCTGAATGTAAGAAGAAAATTCCCTTTAACCAAAGCTGCCCGCTTTTCATTGCTTTAGATGTCCGTCCTTACCCGTCCCCCACCTTAACCACTATCTGTGTAGTCTTTGCAAATCATCAGCAATGCCTTCAATTAGAGGACGCATGGGTGGATGGATATAAAAAAAGTTTTTTTTTAGCGATTTAATTAAATGCCGCGATAAAGCAAAAATGAGAAAAGTTTCGCATTGCTAATGAAATTTTCTAAAATTTTTTTGAAATCGCAAATTAAGCAAATGTGAAGCATATGCGAAAGGAAGGAAATTAATTCAATACTTAATATTTATACTTGATTATAACGCGACACGTATGAATAATAACATTAAAAATTTTCGTTTTTAAAATATTCATTATTGCTTGTAGCGAAGCATATATTCACAGCGGTGCCATAAAAAATTTCCTCTTACAAAAGTTCAAAATTATAATAAAACCTTGCTAAACGTGCTTCTGTGTGAATAGAAAACAATTTTCAAATAAAGCTAACCATGTGTGCCGCGGCGCGTTATGAAAATGTAATCGTGCAACATGATAGCTTAGTTTATCACATGTTTTATCGATAATTTCTTGTATATATATATATATATGTAACTTACTTGCACACGCATATCAATGCAGACAATGAGAAAAGTAAATTATATACACGCATACAGATTCCTTCTCTCTTTGTTTTTGTTTTTTTGTTTTTTTTTTTAAATGTCTATCTTTCTCGCTCTCTCACCCTCTCTCCGGCTTTATCCCTTTGATTTTGTCTCTCTTTCTTTCTTTCTCTCTCTCTCTCTATCTCTCTCTTTCTCTCTCTCTCTCTCTACTCTACTATATTTATCTATATTGTATTAGTACAGTTTTTCATTCTCGACATTCGTCGTCGGTAATGGGATGAAAAAAACAAAATGAAACCAAAGTAAACTGTTGTTATTTTGGTTTCATATGCCACGCAGTTAGAAAAACACAATTTCACCATAGTGAACAAAGCACATAAACATTTTTTAAATGTACGTATATATGCGCATATATCATATATTTTAGCTCACTAACAAAACCACTTGCTGTGTGTGGGCTAACAATGTCAAAAATCTAGTGATATATACTCGCAAATGGTTTGGTTTTTACTGCTTTTATGAATAGCATGTAAAACGCATATAAAAAAAGAAGCAAAAAAAAAAAAAATAAAAACATGAAAGCGTCGCTCAACACTACCGACGGAAAAAAATTAAAGATATCGTTTTTTATTTTTTTTTTTTTTTTTTATTATTAATTTTAAGCATTTCGTTTTTTTTTTTTCCTCTTCTTCTTCTTGTTCTTTTTTGTAAATATGAAATTTAATGAAATATTGAAAAATGCAAAAATAAAAAAAAAAATAAAAATAAATGGGGGAAATAATGATAACATTTCCATTGAAATAAACATTTAACAGGCAAGACAAGAAGAAAATCAATGAAATGAAACGAGAAATATTTTTTATGTTTTCGATAGGCACTGTTGCGTATGAGTGCCAGCGATAAAGTTAGCATAATAAAAAATCGTTTATATGCTTTCAATATACACATAAATAAATATAATGCTTATCGTACAATGGGAAAAAATTATGTATTATTTGGCTTAGTGGTAGTAGAATCTATTGGGAAGAATTGAAGAAATTTTTTTTTTTTATTTACTAAAATTAAATATTTATTAATAAAATGATATAACATATATGGCGGCATGCGCGCAAATAATTACATATTGCTTTTTCACATATATTTTTGGCAGCGGATGAATTCATCGACGTAATTTGAGGTTAGATATGATCGATGGTGTCATGAGGAGGATAGAAGCTGCTTAGTTGTAGTCGCCCGCCCAAATCCTTCAATCATTGGTCGGAAGGACTTGTAAATGGGAAGAGTAATGCCTAGCGAGCATGAAATCGTAGTTCAATCTCTGTAACGTTTTGCAATATACAGGCAGTGGTTGTCGTGCTGCAAAATCATTTCATTATATTTATTTCCATACTTTTTAAATAAATTTAGGGAAATAATGCTCACCCAACTTTGCACTGCAACCTATTTTAGAAAGCTCTCAAAGCTTAATCATAGACTCGATATAGCTGCTGACATAGATTGCCTAAAAGGTTTCCTTCCTGAGTATAAAGATCGCAACACTTACCCGCCAAAGTTGAGAAATATTTTCTTCCGAGCGCTGCTAAGTATTCACTAAAATGGCAGACGTTTTGGATGCGCAGTCCTCCTTTGACGATCTTATGACTCGATGTGAGTAATTAAGTATGGTAGCGTCATTGTGTAATTGCTTCTAGAGGAATTAAATATGGTGGATCGAAAGTGATACCTTACTTAGGCCTAAAGAAGGAACTTTATGTTCACACTGCGACCTTCTATTTTATATATATGGAGAGGAATCATCCGTTGTGGGTTCGCTGAACATACAAGAAGAACAAGAAATTAAAGGTAGGTTTGACATTGCATGGGAAGACCCTGTATCACCGTTTATAACGGTTAAATTTTGGGTAGCTGGGTTGAAACGTGACCGTATCGTCTTCACGCGACGCTGAACGTTCGTTATGCCTAAAAAGCGTAATCAAACGCATGGTTAAACACACAAAGTTTGCCTGAAATAGCGCTGCATTAATTTTGTAGGGATAGCAGAGGCTATGACCGTGTTAAAGGATGACGTCTGTCGCCTATTTAGGCACAGATAAGCTATCCATCCCACTTACGTAGATTCCATCGGAAATGTATTCAAAGCAAATTGCCTACGTTCTCTTAGTGCAGCTCACGCATAATGGTCCAAAATTTTGAAACCGATTAATGTTGTAAATGAAGCTTGCATTAAACAGTTGCTTGTGTGGTTTAACGTCGTGTGAAACGCACCTTCCGATGCCTGCTGACATTTGGTTTATTCGTTAGACAATTGAGTTAGACAATCTCTATAGACTAGGGGCTTGAACTACAGCGGGGGTATCAAATTTATTTAGTGCGTATGGCCAGTAAACCCCCTCTGGGGATACTTGAGACCCATTATTATCTCTTAACATTCGCTTACCTAGCAGTCATCAATCACTACCCAACCACAAGATTGACCTAAGATTTCCTCTACTATAGATTGGTAGGAAGCGGGAGCCTGACTCCCGGGGAGCTAAGAGTTAGTCTAGATAGCGTTTAGCATTATTTTTCGCGACTGCAGTCACGCTTTACTTTGAATCTACTATGCGATCCCGGTTAGCCAAATCCAGACTATCCTTTCTCAAGATATATTTGCGTCGGTGGACTGCTCCATGTGCTTAACTATTATTACATCAATGTAGTTTGTACAACCGAACGGCTCTGCAGCAGCTGGCATGCATTTCCTCCATGAGAAAAGAAGTGGTCAAAACAAAGCTTTTTCCAGTGTATGCCTAAGGTGTGTATGAGAAAAACTTATCACTAACTTACAGATAATCAAAAGCCTCAAACTGTTCTTCGCCGTTCGAAACACGTTACCACGTAGATCACCACGAGCAGGTGAGAGTTTCTGCACATCTATGGTTCCCTGAGTATAGTTTATCACCTCACTTGCACAATACAATGGACTGCAAAGGGAGAGCTAGTTGCAACAAGCAAAATTGTTGTTGTCCTCGACTGGAAAAGTGATATCGACCGTTTTCTCAGAAAGCCATGAGATCATTTTAATCGACTTTCTTCAAAAAGGAAAACCATTACAGGAGCACATTATCAATCATTACTTGGCAAACAGAAGGTAGAAATCAGAAAGAGTACAAACACATGTGCAAAAGGAAAAGATTATTTCACAATGGCCTCAATTCGGCTCACATATCAGCAATTGCCATAGCGGAAATTTACGGATAAGCTAACAGTAAATTAGAAACTTCAGCTCCAAGTACTATTTGGGCAGGTTAAAGGCATAAGATAAGCCTGTAAACTATGGGGAAAAGTATTTTAAGAAACAATATCGTTTTTCCATCTCAAACCGGAAATTACTGAGACATCCTTGGCGTATAATACCTGATATTGGAAATACGCGACCGAAATGCTTTATATATCTAATCAGCAAAGGATTAAAATTGATCGGGGTTTGTTCACGATATTTCGTCATCCCGCATTCTTGGATAAGTTTTTTCTCTTAAACGTTGAGCGAGTCAACAACCATAGAACTAATAGTTTTTCTTTGGTAAATTATATAAGCGTTCTGCCGTAAATAAGGTGACAAAGCTGATCGAGACATCAGAAGCAAAATATATTTGTATGTCTACTTCAAACCATATTCGAAGTTCGCTCAACAACCGATACCCAGTGTGACTAAGAAGTTCTTTGTGTGGAGCTGGAGGTTAATTTTGATATATTTTCTGTTATTAAATTTTCACATTTTTTAATAACATATTTTTTGGGATCAGATAAGAAAAACCTTCGGACAATCACATGACAAATTTCATAATATGCGGTAATCGCTATGGAAAGAGTGAATATCTTTGGAGTAGTGAAAATTATTTTGTGTGTAAAGAAAAACCCGGAAAGCCAGTAAAGAAGGATTCTGCAAGCACTGCGGATACTTTGCGACGTGAGATAAAATGGCTAACTCTTGAATGCTCATACCCATGCTGGGTCATGCAAGCGCAACCGATGAGCACCTTTCAGGACAATTATGGAAAAAATTCCTTTGACATTGGAGAATAGAACTTCCCTTGCACGAACTGTGCAAGTTCGCCAAAACGAACAAGAACACAAATGCCGACGAAAAAGAGATCAGTGCCGGTAACTGGAACAATCATAAGCGAATATTATTCAGACTTATTTGATGGCAGAAACATTTTCAAATGAAGAAGAAAAGTGTGCTCCTTGAATATATTGATGAAATATTGCACTGATTACTCCCATAACGCAATCCACTTTGAAAGCTCGGGAGATGATCGTATGAACATGCTTTTGCTACGAAAAAAGAACTCGCTTTGGAGACATATAACTATTTGAAGCTTCGACATTTAAAAAGCATAAAAAAACCAATGGACATAGATAGGAAATACAAGTAGGTTATGCTTAAAAATAACATCTAATTTTGCCAAAAAAGTTGTTTTTTCTCATTATCACTTACTTCACTTCCAGTTAATATCCGTATGATCGCAGTATATAGCATATATATGCGATCGATTTAATTGTGTCCCTATGTCCGTTATGCTCTTGAAATCGCTATTGATTCGCCCTCATCACAATGAAAACGAGAACAGGAAACTTTTAGTCGCTAAAAAAGTAAAACAGTCTTACAAGCTGTCGTCTTATAAGCTATCGATAGTGGTTTTTGTTTATGGGGTGACTTTATCCTCGCTTTTCTTTGCGATCGGACTATATTTCAAGAGGAATGTGGGATAAATATAGTTGCTGACTCGAAAAGCTTCCTTACGCTCAGTAGTTGGTTTAAAAAAGAAAAAAACATTCGTTTTCCACCCTAATTGTACTCATCTCAGTTACTTAGCTTTACTAGACGAATTCGGTTATGAGTAAATGCCCTAAATAGATTGACGATAATTGAGATAATTACCATATAATATATGTGAATTTTTCTTTCCCAATTTTTTAGTCCTCAATACGAACAAGTATCGTGAACGAATCTGTTCTACCCATCACTGTTATCCTAAAACAGATGAAAAAAACAAAAACAACAAAAAGCTTAAGCTATATGATAAATAATTATAATGGTTAGTATTTTATTATTATTATTATTACTATTATAATTTTAGACTAATTAAATAAATTCTTAGACATTGAGCATTAGCAACACAGGCTATCGGCTTTAATTTATAAAAGTACATTAGATAGCCCGACCTAGTAGTTTTAATAAGATAATATATTGTATTGGTATTCTGTTCTGTAGCTGGATTCTAGAATGTCCTTGGGATTAGTCGCTCCAAATGTAATACTTCTAGCCAAGGAAAAGTTAAGGCAGTCACAGAAAAGGTGGCTTAGAGTGAGATTGAGGTTGATATTTTAGCAAATTCTCAATCAAAGGCGAAGTAATGTGAACCGTCGGACTATAGCGTTTTGAGTTGTTTTCAAAAATTTAAAAATAGATAGGAAATTTTTCAATCTCGACAATAGTTGAAAAAGCTTGAAATATTGTCGATTCATTTTATTTATATCACGGAGTGGCACTGCTCGACAGTGTCTCGCCCACTTTCATGAGATGCCATGGCTGTTTGGACACAGAAATGCTTCATAATTTAGGACTTCGTCGGAGTCAGATTTTACGAAGCAACAGAAAGTTTGAATAGGGACTACAAGACCGGGTAACCCTCAATCGAGAATACTATCGTTTTGGATCGCTTGGTTAGTTAGTGAGAAAATTATATTTGGTCGTGACCGTATCCTTTATACCCATTAGCATCATTCTAAAAAGGACAAAAAAAAGTAAAAGAACTAACTTCTCTTCTACTACATGCAGTAGGCGCGGCTGCCGTTTTCTATTTGAAAGCGAAACGACTTCTCGTATAGGTGTGTAGACCTTCTACGCGTGTCCTTTAAAAAGTTTAAGTTACTTCCAAATACTTTTGCAAATTTGTACGCGATATTTTCATTTTCGCTAACAGATACTACAGCAAACGGACAGACGGACACGTCTAGTTGCTTTCTACTTTACTTTAGGGGTTTTTTAAAGCTTATTTCTATACCTTACAATAAAGTTTTGATACATCACAATATTGGGTAGGCATGGTCAATTTTTTCCATTTTCGTACAGGTGCTATAGCATCGGCCATAGAGTATACATTCGAATTTTTGTAGTTTTTTATGGAGTAGTCTTTGCCAAATTTTAAATCGTTAACAGATAGGAATATGTTTACAACAGACATGACACAGACGGACAGACGGACATTTTTAAATCGATTAAAAAATTTGATGCTAATCAATAAAATATATATGTAGAGTGTGGGGTCTCTGAAGCTTCCTACTGGGCGCTGCAAACGTTTGGTGGGCATAAAAAATATTTACCTTAAAAGCGCTTCTGCTTAGACGACTTTAGTCATTTGTTTTTTTTGCTTTATGACTTGAAACTCGGCAAAGGTTAATATTAAGGATGTAACTTAGGGATATAACCGATTATTAATTTCTTTTATTGCTTTATAAATTTTACCCCAGTAACCTTTCAATAATACATTTAGTACCATAGCTGCCTAGTTATGTGTATGTGTTCGAGAATAATTAAACTTTTTGATTATTTATAAATTAATGTGAATTAAAAATATAACCTTCCGAAGCACTTACACATTCATACACTTAAATATGCAAATTTCCATAGGAATTACTCGTTAACAATCAACAAACTGTTTAAGTTATTGTGTCATGTTGAGGTGCGATGAAATCAAATTTCACCTAAACTACCATTTTCTGTATTTCTATTGCCAAACAATGGGAATGTAGGTAGGTGCATGGACATATATATCTATAAGTCTATATATATATATAAAATAACAAGATTTCATTTACTTATATATATATAAGCGGGTGTAACGACTTGTTAGTATGTATGTGGGTGTGTATTTGCTTACATAGCTATATATATATATTCGTTTGATGGCAATATTGTCCGAAATAAAATTAAAAAAAAAAGAAAAAAAGAAACTCAACAAATAATTGGAAGCAGCAAAAAGGAAATTGTCAAGGCGACACTCTCTATACAGCAAATATACTCTACATATATATATATATATATATGTATATACTAAGGTATATTTATACAGTTACTAGTATATATGTAATGTTTTCATTAAAATCATAGATTTATTAAACCGTCCATTAGCAGAGTAACAGAATGATGTGCGCTTAAACTGCAAAGGAGAAAATGAAAACAGCAAGGAGAGAGAGAAAGAGAGAGAGAAAGAAATTTCCATTTGATACCTTCTGCTTTTGGATATGCGCTTTAAGATACGCTTAAGGGGTATTTACGGCTTGCCTTTGAAACGGTTAACGGTTATACTGAATGAAGGCTTTCTCCGCCGGTTGAACAGAACCGTTTTCCTGCTGTGCCACTTTGCATGGCCATTCACATATTCTATGCTTGTTAGAAAAACCTTAACAATATATATTGCTACTACCTCTATTACGTTAATGACATACTCAACGAAAACACGAAAATACGCGTTTGTACGCTCGTTCAAGCGAAATTCTATGGCTGTTATTCACATAGCGCTACCGCGTTATCATCTTTTATTTCTTTTATTTCCACTTCATGTGACAGTTGCTTTGAATTTCCTGAAGAGCCAACGATACTTACAGTAATAAAGCGTTTTCTTTTTGCCAGTAACTAAAGTATCCCAAAAAACAAAGGAAAACTCTCTCTTTCTCTCTCTCCCTCTCTCTCTCCCTCCCTCTATCACTCTTTTACTTTAAGCATTTGCATTTATTTTATTATGTTTTATAATAGAAAAATAAAAATTTTTTTGCAGAGACCACTCAACCCCTAATTTTAAGGGTTGCTTTGGCAAAATGAAAAGCATTTTTTGGATTCTTGGCAAAAACACCAGCAATGCAGCATTTCCACGCAATACGTTTTCTCTGTCTATTCGTTCGTTACGACGGTTATTCCAGCGAAATTTTAGTTTTTCTTCTTTCCATCTTTCTGTATAGATTTCTATACAATTGTTTATGTATATAGAATTTGTGCATAACCGCATTTCCATCGCCATCATCATTGAATATTTTGGATTGAAATTTTTCTCTCTTCTAATGTGTTTTCTGCTTCTCTCTCTCTCTCTCTCTCTCTCTCTCTACTTTCGTCTGACGAAAATCTTTTACTTGTTGCTCTTTACGAAATTTGTATATATATATATATATATATACATATATATATATATATATGTTTATAAGAACACACACGCACACTCACACCTATATGATTTTACACGCATTCATAAGTACTCATGCATACACATACGTTTTTTTCTAGTGTAAACTGAAGACCTGGTTTTTTCGCTTTTCTTTTTTCGTTTTTTTCCTTTTCTTTTTTTTTTTGCTGTTTTTACATTTTATTGTTTTCTGTTAGCAATAAAACAAAAGAAAGGTTAAAGTGGGTACAGGCGCATGCATATATATATACATACATATGTGTCCGCTTATTGTTGCCTTTTAATCTGTGCATGTATGCCTGCGTGTGTGTGTGTGTGTGTTGTGTAAGCTTATTAAGTTTTGTATACATGCTTTTGTGTAAGCGCTTTTTTCTTTTTTTTTTTTTGCTTTATAATTTATGAAAAACGGAAAAAGTCATAAAGTACTGAACAATAAATTCAATTTTTTATGATTTGTGTTGGACCAATTTATCTTTAGAAATTTTTAATGGATAAGAAGAATTGATGATGAAATGTCATATGAAATATACGTATAATGTGGTGGTAATAAAATAATTCGAACAATTTCAATTGTTCTTATATATACGCTATTTTAAAAGTTACGAAACCATTGCCTATTTTTAAGCGCATATCATAAACTATATATTAAATAATATTAGTATTGTGCATATTCAAGCAGTGATCGCCAATTGATGGCCCCGACTGATCCATGTGCTAAAATCGAGTACGCAATGTTAAAAGTTATGAAACCGTTGCCTATTTTTAAGCGCACATCATAAACTTAGTATTAAATAATATTAGTATTGTGTATAATCAAGCAATGATCGCCAATTGCGATACCTTTTGACATAGTTGGGCGTATCCCGGCATATAGATTATTTATTGGACCATTTTCAAGATTATATTGCCACTCGATCAATGCCACTTATTGATGTAAGGAAAGTTCTTTGGTAATGATTTTCAATTTTGAATGATTTTCTATGAGAAAAGAAGGTTAAGCAAACTATGCCTACCTCCGCCTTGTACAACAGTGGTCCAAGTAATGCTCACTATTAAGATTAATTTTTGCATGAAAGTTGGAATTTATGTTCAGACCGCGTGAAGAGCAATTATGCGATCTGCACTTTTGTGATATGACTGATATGAAGATAAGAGTTTTGTCTGATTTGGTTTGGCAAGAACCTAGCAAGATTGGTAAATGAGGTGGCCCCCAAGTAGAGAAGCTGCAAATTAGCAAACCCTAGTGCTGGATGCAACTTTTTCTGTAACGCATGAAACTGAAGACAGAAAAGCGTTGTATTTTTCTGAAAGGCTAGCAACATAAGATCGGCCTAGGCTTTCCAATTCACTTTGTCGTCGAAAGCTAGCTTGTTCGATAGTGACTGGGCGCACCGTAGGCGTTTACAAGTTTGAAAAAGAATACACTTATCGTTATTATCCTTATCCAGGAAGAGGAGGAACAGACTAAGTTTATCCAAATAATCGCATGAGTGCGATATTATGGCCAAGGACGGTCGTTACTTAAACTCACCTTTGGTCTCCATTCAGCTACATTTTTATCTTGAAATCCCTGGACATACGACGGTTGGAAGATTCTGAAGTATTCTGAAGGTAGACAGGTTCAAATTCCCATTAAGATGTGAGGGCATCTAGTAGGGTGTATCAGCATTCTATGCAAAGGATATAGTCGATTATGCTTCGCTTATTTCGAATGCTTCGGGTACAGTGAAGTTAAGTCTACGCAAATCTAAGTCCGAGTTCATTTACATTGATCTAAGGATCACTTTTATAACTGCATTCAATTTACACAGATTTTCATGTTGTTGTTGCTATTCACATGAAGAAGATCTCAAACGTATATACATATATGAAGAATTAATCCGTTATTGATAAAATTTTATATCTATCTAAATAAAAAAAAAAAGCCGTTACGATTATATGAAATTATAGTCCGACCTGTTCCACCTTTTTTCTTATTGATTCTTAATTTCAGGGTAAATTGGAATTATAAGCTATCTCTGTCTATTGGCGATCTCCGCTTGAAGCTAACAAAAATTTCTGGGGATTTCAAGTTTTGTATGCAAGAATGTCGAAAAATCGTATATCGAAGCTATTAACCGGTATTGGAAAGTATTCCAAATTGTGTAGTTCCCGCTTTTCAACTTTCTTATACAATGTAAGTTGCATTCACTATCCTCAATCTGAAGTGGAATAGAGTGTAGGTGCACTCGATATTGTTTATGGAGGACCAAGTAAAGTGCAAAAAATTTCCGGAAAGCATGAATTTGGAAGTTGGCTTAGCTGAGTATGCATGGCCTGCTAACTAGTACTAGGATACTCTCAGACGTAAACCGAGGTAGTAGTAAACTGCTAAACTATTGAACGGTGTCAGATATGACAAGCAACGTGATAAATGAAGTCATTTGACCATGAGATTGTGAAGTGAGGAGGAGAAGGACTTTTTATCTTAACTTACGTTATAGCAAATTGTAAGCGTCCGTTAGCTTGTCTCGCCTACTTTGTCGATGACTTCTGTTGGCTACCTTGTAATAGAACTCTTTTGGGTTTGGGAGATATTTCAAAGTCTAGCTCTTGTACGCGTATTACATGCGAGTATTTTCAAACAAGGTCATTTGAATCCTTGAAGAGTAGAAGCATATAAAGAAAATTATGGTTACACGGCTTAACAAGCCTCCTCAACAGAGAGTCGGGCTGATGAGCGGCATGCGTGAAAATGCTTTGCATCGGCTTTCTGATTAAATTTGTTCGTAAAAAACCCCCGGACGGACAAAATTATTGAAAAGCATTCAGTTCCTGTTGTTCCTGGTTTAAGATTAATTATTTATTTTTGGACGGACATCGTTTGTAGGATTGTATGAAGAGACTCAATTTTCTCTCTAATTTTTTGTCTAAGCTTGCGTTTAAAACTCACCGTGAATAGCTAAATAGACGTACACTTCTAATCTCGAACCCCGTGTATCTGCTTTTAAAGTTTAATACTTGAGTTTTTAGAACAATCTACGCGCATATATATATATATATATAGATGTATATTTTTAGTTAATTTTATGTATTTTTTTTATTTATTTTTTCTTTTTTTTGCGTTACGTACTTCTGACCATTTGCATTTTCTGCACAATTTTCTACAATTGTCATAATGCGACACACGCAAAACAGTGCGTTCCAGAAATAACGCAGTGTCGTATAACAGCAACAACAACAACAACGTACAAGCAAATATTAATACAATAACTTCTCGATCCCTTAAGTAAACTTGGAAAGTATTTTGGCATGCATGGCTGTATGCACGCATGCATGTAAAAACTTAAATTATTCAAATTTTCTTTATTAAAAAAATCGAGAGAATGGGGAGCTTGTGCTTCACAAGCAAAATTCTTTATTTCTTCTAAAAGGTTACGATTAAGTAAAGTTGTGGTTTAAATGAAAAAATCAAAATATTTACAAAAAAAAAAAAAGAAAAAGAAAGTTGTTTACGATTGCGATATATAATCATGTATGTATGGCCATGCGTAAGCGTAACGATAAATGTGTGTTATATATAGCGTTATTGAGCATGTGTTTATTTGATAAAATTAAGTACTTGATTATCTCGTCCCTTTTGTCCCTCGCGTTCGCACTCGTACTTGCTCTCGTTCTCGCTCTCTGACTTTCTAGTTAGATGGCGCATTGCGAAATTTATTCTACAACACACCCTCAGCTTATTTCCTTAGAGCTTTTTTAAGTTACTTTAACAACATAACAGCTGAGGCTTTCTTATTTTACTAACCAAACCGTACCTTTTTTTTATTATTATTTTTTTTTTAAAGCTTAAGTGAATAGTAAACAGACATATATATATATATATATATATATATATATATATGCATATACACGTGTACATAAATTTATTTAGTGGCAGTTAAGACTGTCGTCAGTTAGCTATCAATAGTTTATTGTAGATGAACATGAATAAGTCGTATGGATGTTTATCTGTGTGTTTATGTATTTATAAAACTTTTATTTAGCCAACATTTTTATTGTTGTTGGTTCGTCGAGTAAAAAATGGCGCATTGCTGTTGTCAGTTGTCGGCTAGTTCTTTTGGCTTACAATATCTCTTGAGCATACACACACACACACACACACACACACACATACACACATACACACATACATCCGTACAAACACATTCATATACATATATAGATATACATTCACTCCTTCATTCATGCATTCATTCAATTATTTATTCGCTTTATTTAGCTTCTTTTTTCTTTTTTTCTTTTTTTCTTTTCATCTAAATTCCATTTATTTATTTGCTGCGCTAAAAAACAATAAAAGAAATTTTAAATAACAGAACATAACCAAGCATTTGGTATGAGTGTAAAGAATGCGTATGTAGAACATTGATTGCTTACAACAATAATAACAAGTAAACAAACACTAGCTCTGCTACCATCATCAAAAGCTCAACAAAGCAAAGCAACATGAGCATGACTGGGTGTGTAGTTAAACGCTGGGTAGTCTCTGTCTCTGTCACTGCAGCGGTATACATTGTATATACATGTTGATGTGATGTTTGTGTGCGAGAATGCGATGGTGGACTACTGAAATGCGACATGTTGCGACAAATTTTTCTACAGTCCATTGATTATGTGTAAATGTTCTTTATTTGTTTGTTTGTTTGTTTGTTTGTTTATTTGTTTGTATATAGCGAGTGTATATTTGACGCGTTGTCACCCGATAAATGACAATGCGGCAAAATGTTTGTCCTCCAGAGAGACTTTGCATAAGCATATTCTCACATATATACGCATACACATCAACATATACATATGTGAATATAAACACATATATATAAAACATAATAACATCTGCTTACTTGTATTTGCTTGCCTGCTAACTGCAAATATACAACAGTAAGCCGAACATTCACTCCGTTTTTGTATTGTGGTATGCCGTATAAGTTACATGTTTGTTTGCTTGTGTCCTCATATACACATATATTTGTGTTGTTCTTGTTAATCTTGTGTTGCTTGTGTCGTCTTGTCTTTTTTGTTCTTTTTTTTTTTTATACATATTTGTACCCATCGTTTATACGTTACATTTACTGTAAAA
The DNA here is from genome assembly GCF_014805625.2 of Glossina fuscipes. Lineage (NCBI taxonomy): Eukaryota > Metazoa > Arthropoda > Insecta > Diptera > Glossinidae > Glossina > Glossina fuscipes. The sequence goes on from NW_023998422.1 coordinate 7,344,616, forward strand.
TCAACTGTATATGTATGCATGCATATATGTGTGTATTACGGATTCGTATGCATTTTTAATTGGCTTAAATCCCATCCGAAAACTAGTACAATATTAAGTTAAGCTTATAGTTATAGAGAGTTACATATCTAAACATGATGCATAAAAGTGGATGAGTTTTTTACATAATACATATTTAATAATTAAGTATTCTTGCATTTCATTTGTTAGACATATGGGAAGGTAAATTTCTATACAATTCCATAATGACAATGGGTCATCTACAGTATAACTTGAAATTCAGAAAAGTAATTGAATTAATTTCCATCATATGCTATTTACTCAGAGAAGTTCATAACAGTTCATCCATCATTTCTGTACAACATTCTTTAGTACGATAGGTCGATCATTCAGATTGCTTTCTCGCTTAAACACCTGTCCATCTACCTGCGTATCACTTAATATAATGCTTAATTTCTTCTCGAGATATAAGTCTGCAAATTGGCCGTTATATGGGAGCGGGCATAACGCATAAACTGACGCGGTCCAAATTTGCCAAAATTGAAATATTCTTGCCAAAAATTGTTCATCTATTTTTGTTGTAAAATCCTTAAAAGCAGACTTTCTTGTTGTGTTAAGGTATGCTTTCCATGAGCGTCGTTAAAGATCTACGCGGTGCAAATTTGAGACTCGTTTATAGAAAAAATCTCATTATAAAATTAATTAAAAATTAGATTTCTTGCCATATTTTGCGTTGATGGACAGGGTTGTCCTTGCGATTCAGGTTGTTCACATCAATTTAGTGTACCGATGAATGTGTTATCACTCAATGCAATTTGAGTTTGGCGATTTTTGTTTTTTTGTGTTCGTAAAAGTGGTCCGTTATAAGTCACTTTCAATAAGCTTCTTCCTACGATTTGATGAGGAAACTTGTCTAAAATATAAAAGGGCAACAACCTTGCAATGGGGCAAGGTCGCCCATTATATATCCTACATCACTTATTGACTAGTTTTGGTAATAATACATCAAAAATTGCTCACCATTTCCCCGCAAAGAGATAGTTTTCATGAAAGTCCTCATATTGGAGAATGCCCAAAACATCATATGACGTGATCTAAATTTGGCAAACTTAATTTACGTCTAATTAGATATTGGGCCAAAAAATATCGGTATACCAGACAGACTAGCTTAGATCGATTAAAAAATTTATTCTAAATTAGTCGGCATAATAAAAGGTGGGTGGGGGTCTATCTTAAACCTTGTGTGTGCTATAAGCGTCTGCAGAAACTTAATTCACCCTTTACCACAAGTAGCGTAGGGTATACAAAAGTAAGAAATTAAGTCAAGTATTCAACATATATTCATTCAATCTTAATCCACCTACTCCGCATTGTTATTACTAATGCATTCAAGTATAAAAATCAAAAAAAAAAAGGTTTCGTTCAACGATATTTATTTACATTTTACATTGCATCCATCATAAAGTGATATCATAATATTTTTTGTTCATGTTTTATGTATGAAATATTTTCTATAGAGTGCATGTTATCAAGAGATGTAAAGATATTGTTAAACATTATTAATTAACTCATTATATTGACATTACTTAGCAATATACATATATATATATATATACATATGTATATGCACTTACTTATATACGCTTATAAATTACTAAACTAAATTACGTTTATAAGTGCATAGTAGTTCATATCATTTCATTTTATTTTCTTTGCTTTTATTTTAGTTTGCGGTTTTTACCACTTTTACTCGTTGTAAAAAACAAAATAAGAAAAAGAAAGTAAGTTAATAAAAGATTGCAGAGAGCATGGGAAGAAGAGAGTGAAAAAACTGGAACGAATTATTTAGAAAATTTAGTAAATATTTAGTGCAGAGTTAGTGTGCAGAAATGCAGATTTTGTGCGGAGTTTTTTCACTGCAAAAGCATAAAATAAAAAGGGGTTAAATAACACACACAAGCTGCAGTAGAGCGATACGTTAAAGAAAAGCACGAAAAAAAAAAAAAAATTGGAGAACGAAACGGTTAATCGTACAATAAAACGAAAGATTAACATAGAGAAAGCGCGCGAGAGAGAGAGAGAGAGAGAAGGAGAAATATTTTGTATGCAGAGTTGCAGAGCTATAAAATATACCGAAAACAAAAAAAAATACATTCGTTACATACTTAAGCGAAATCGTAAAAAAAACCAGCAAAACTATCAAGAGTCACAATTTGAATAGCTCAGTCGCAATTTTCTCTTTGAACGAATCGGACACTTAAATTAATCAAGGGATTCTTTGTGTTGATTTGAAAAAAAATATAAATAAAAGTAAATATAACATCTTGAAAAAATAATAATATTGAATTAAAAGAAAAAAAAAGACTAATTTTATTACAAACTCTTGCGGATATAGAGAGAGAAGAACTTTAAATTTTCTATTGTTTAAGCAAAGAAGAAAAAAAATTATATCTGTATAACAGTCTGTGCGTAAGAAGGAGGAGTATTTAACAAAAAATTATAAAATAAAAATATTTCTGTATACCTTGTGGTTAAACGTATATATATATATATATATATATATATATATATGTATTTCTTTCACTCAACGATAGTAGTAGTAATAGAATTTTTCTGCTTCATATACTCTGCTTTATGCACAATAAAATTATTTATAAATCTCAACATTTTTTTGTTGTAATTCCTCTAATTAAAACACAGCTGTTGTCAGATGTAGAACTTTTACCAAAAAAAAAAAAAAAAAACTAAATTAAAAAATAAGAACTCGATAATTCCCTTTAGAAAAGGAAATATCGATTTTTCCTTTTTACAAAATTTGTTTAAAAAAAATTAAGGCATTTATTTTATTTTAGTTTGCAAAGTGAAAAAATTCAATTCTAATTAAAAGAAACGAAAAACTATAGAGGGTTGGAGAAACCGAACCTAGAAAAAAGATTTTAGCGCAGCAACGAGTACAGTTCAGCTTAAATTCCAGGGTTAAAGGATTCTTAACTGCTTAGCCCAAGAAAAGCTTTAAAAGCAAAACATACACATCCCAACGTAGAGGAAAAAACTTCACAAATTAGCTAAAATGGTAAGTAAAAGTGAAAATATATGAAAAACACCCTGTTTAATAAGGCTCGACTTGTTAAGCAAAAAAAAAAGAAAAGAAAAATAAGAAAAGTAAGAAAGACCGTGTTTAGTAGAACTTGTTTTTTTGTTCAAACGCATCCTTCTCAAATTTGCCTATGCTTTTTGTATTGTACTATGAAATTTCCACTCACACATCTTCCGTTCTCTAAAGTTATTTTAATATTATTAGTATACAACGAAGCTTTGCATACTAACTCTAAAGCTATTTAGAAAGGATTGTCAAAATTTTTTTTCCTCGTGAGTACTCCCTAGGTTAGATTAGGACAAAACTATATAAATTTGAAAATTGGTGCACAAAAAAGTGCATCATTGAAGACCGACCAACTCATGAAATTGAAACTGATGACGTTGATGCTTCCCTTTTTCATTTAATGAACAACAGGTGGGCTGCGTTTTGTAAAATCGGCAAAGAGGGTTAAAACAGTTGCAAAAGAAGAATTGAAAACAATATTAACTTTTGAAGAATTTCGGGAATCTTTTTTTTTTCGCCTTCAAGTTCAATCTTGCAAAGATTTCGTCGCTGTGATGTGTATTTTTGGTTCGACAAAATATCAAATTTTTGGGCGTATTCTCTTTACTTTTTTTTTACATTTTACTGGCGGTGACAACTTTTTTTTATTGCATATCTTCTTTCCTACTTACTTTATTCACCACTTTGTCTTTCTTCATTCTTCTTTCTGCCTGCCTTTTGCTGTTTGAATGTAAAAAAAAAAAAAAATTCGACGTGTGTTAATCATACACACTTACTCACAACTTGAAATTCCCGGGGATACAAAAACAATTTCTATACTATTTCAAGGGTGTGGATTTTAACAAATTAACCAAATATCTCTGCACAATTTTATTTTAAATTTTTATGCATATCTTGTTATCGTTTGCATAGTTTTTACAAAAAACGAAAAAAAAAGTAAAATGAGGTTATTTTCTTTTAACGTTCATGCTCATCGCTTTATGCCTTTTTAGTAAGAAAAAAAGTTTTTAACAATTGGAATGTAAAGTGCAAACCAAAAAAAAATTTCTTTTCATTGTTAATTTGCTTTGCATACCTGCGTGAGAGCAGTAAATTGTAATAAATTCCCCTATTTCGCACTTACATACTCTCTTTCTCTCTCTTGGTCTCTTGCTGATCTCAAAGAGATATAATTCGTTTATTGTCTGCACTCTCTCTTGTTCGAATCTTTCGTCATTTCATCAAACAAAATTCATTTTTATAAAGGTCTCTCGCTGTTCGTCTCACAATATAAGGCATATTTTTTCAAGAAAAAAAAAAAAAAAAAAAATTTAGAAAAAATTTCTAATCACTTCAGGTTGAAGCTCTTGTCCTTACTTTGCTATGCTATCGTTGCTTACATACATTAAAATTCTTATCCACACGATAAAAATACAACCCTGGGCTGGTTTTCATACATGCATTGCTTAAGTAAAATTCCAACTATGTTTAGTTTCATTTAACGGTTTTCTCTGCGCGACGCATTTTTTACATATTTATTTCAAATATGAAATTTCTCTCTCTCTCTCTCTCTCTCTCTGTCTCTCTGTTTCTTGCCTTCCTTGTTAAACTTGTTTATTTGCTGTTAAATGTTTCTTTCACAATAATTTCTCCTTCTTTTTCGGCAACCACTTGGCTGCTGCATTTGCCGACTTGCCTTGTTTTCATTAATTTGATTTTTTCTTTCGTATGTAGTCGTCGTATTCGTTCAGCATACGAGTAATCGTTGTTTAGCTTTTGCTTCAACCGTTTCCAACCGTTTCATTTGCCGCATTGCGGTTATTTTAACGTTTGCTTTCAATATTTTCTTTGCTCTCCTCCTCTTCTCTCTTTCTTATTATATCTCTTAAAAATTAATTTTTTGCAGACCAGTTAAACTGCAGCAGCAGCAGCAGCAGCAACAACCAACCATGTGTTGAAGTCTCAGGCTCCACTTTTATCTTGTTCTTGCCGTCTTATCTCTTCTTTCTTCTTCTTCTAGATGATGTTTTAATTTAATTTGTACAGCAATTGTTTAGTTTCTTGTTTCTCCTTATAATTCATTCTCAAATAATATTGATTTTCTCTTAGATTGGGTAAGAAAGTATGGGAATTTTATAATATGATTAAAGCAATGAAAAGTGCGGCATTCTTTTCATTTATTTCCTTTTTTTTTTTTTTTTTTTTTGCCACCCCGTCGCATACCGCGCATAGAAATGCTTGCCACCGAACGAACATGTACAAATGTTTTTATAAACAATTAGGTCAGTCACATGATTTGATTACTACTGGACTCTGGATTATTGCCACTGAAATATTGAATGGACATGTATGGTGTATATGTATAAATATTAAATAATTTCAATTATTTCTCTTATTTCTCGGACGTGTGCTTTAGCTAATACGAAAAAAAAGGCTTGAGTAATGGAAACCATAAGACATAAGTAAACGAAACAAATTAAAAAAAAATTACGCTATTAATTAAAGCATATATAATGTATGAATGTGTGTGAATATTTTTTTGCTTTTATCAATACCTTGCTATCAAGTAACATATACATGTGCAGAAAGTGTTAATTCATGTTTAAACAATACAAACTAGTTTTGTCAAGTGGATTAACACTACCTTAGTTAGATATGTCGGAATGTTATATCAGTCTTTGCAATCAATTTGCACGTAACTAATTTATCAGATGTATAGAGAAGATGATAACTTGCGGCCTGTCTTTCTGTTCATTTTTTCTTGTGACAATTCACAGCTTCACAGTTGGAAACACGTGATTTTCTTACTTTTAGTGTGTGTGACACTTAAACTAAGTGCGCCTATCCATCAAGATTCGTATTAAATATGAAGTAATTACCAAGCTTTCATTGTTGAGGTTATGTTTGATCTTCGGATATTGCTTCGCATTTTCAAAAATAAATGAAATAAAAAAGTTTTCATTTTGTCTCATAATTTTCATACAATAGATTTATTGGCATAAGAATTTATTGCTTACTCGCGCGTACTTCCTTTTCGATTATCTTCGCTGCCTAAGTTTCGCTTTATATTTCATACAACAAAGAAGGAAAGAAGTTTTTTCTTCAAGTGGAATCTGCTGGCAACAAAAATATATATCGTCGTTGGCAACTTCCTTCCTTTCCTTTCGTCATCTGCACAACCAAGCCTTCCAAATTTATCAAGCGAAGTAGAAGTGTTTAGCTTGCTTCAACAAAATAAAATCGTATAAACTTGTATTTTATGTGCATAGTGATTATGCATACGTGTGTATATATATTAAGAAAAGTATTAAACGCAAAATTCCCGATGATATGATGAACTTGTTAGGCGGATATATCTCTTGCTTGCAAAATCAGTTAAAATAAAAAAAAATATTCTATAGTTGTTTGGCTTTGCAGGCATTGATGTTAACTTCGTGCTCGAGCCATTCAAGAATGGCAGCTTTACTTTTGAACGCTTGATAATGGAATGGTTATTCAAGTTAGCAGAGGTAACAAGCATCGAAAATGGATTACTACAGAAGACCTTAACCAAGAAGTTACGTATAAGGAGCCTACAAACTATACGGAAGCCGACCCAAATAAAATTTTATTTAAATGAGACTTGCATGCACCTCTTACCTGCAAAGGATAATGGAAATGGCAGAATCAGCTGAATGTTACAGCATTAATTTTCTTTTTGAGTTGCTTACCCCTACACTGGTAAAATAATAGTATAAACAAAATGTGCCGCAAATCTTTAAGTAAGATAAGTAAGACCATAAATATATATGATAGACAAAGCGTGACCTGGCGAAGAAGTACAGTAATTTTCGTTCAACACCCAAGTGGAACGTTTCGCAAAAGTAAAAAAGAAAATAGTGAAGGCAGTGACTTGAGTTAAGGCTTTTGTTGGCTAAGTAATGCTGTTTGATTATAGCACCAATAAATGAACATTTTACAGCTATTAACAAGAATTACTTTGGAAATGAGGTAAAGAAATTGAAACGTTTTGGCAAAAATTTTTTAAAAATCTGCGACCAAAGATTTGATTGTCATCTTGTCATGAAGATATAAGTCCGTTTTGTGCCCTGTTTTGGAGTCACAAAATTGAGCATGGAACATCTCAGATACCCTTACAATGAATTCAGTTTCTTCTATGTCAGAATAAGCTTCAAATCCTATAGAAATATGGAAGCCTTGGTCTATGTAATAAAAGGGAATTTTAAAAAGAAAGCATCTACGATCGGACAATGGGCACCAGCTCTAACGATTATTGACCATCTAACCATATTCCGAGCGAAAGTTCCTTTCACTAATTTCATAAAGCCCTTCTTATCTTTCCCCACTCGTCAAACATGGAGCGTGTGTAGTACAAAATTGGGTTTTAACGGAACGACTTAACAAAATGATAAAAATATTTTCTAAATTACATTATAATGATAACTATTTATGAGCAGACCCGACACGGACGGATGGACGGATCATGACTGATATATTTGTCACAGTTAACTGGTTAAGCGAACATAACGATGTCGCAAAACCGATTATTGTAAAGACTGCGGATGATTGGATAGTCGCCTGAAGTCAATTGGTCTCGCATTACGAGCTGAACAAAACTGAGTCGAAGCAGAATTTGAAACTGAAGATCTTTCATTATAGTCGAAGTTGCAATCATCTGATGCTCACACATTACTTAGAACGAAGAATGCACGTCCTTTTCAAGCATGTGTCAAACTCGGGACATCACATAAATGGGGGATTAGTGTACAACATTTCCTTTTTTTTTGTTTCAATGAAAATTGGAAAAAAAAAAACGCCATCAACAGCTAGTTTTTGCATATTTCCATAGAATGGAATCAGTTCAGAATATCAATTGATTTTTAAATCAATCGTATCCTGGATTCAACACTCGCGACACAAGTGTTTTATAATACATGCTAGCTGATTGGATTTGATTTGCAACAAACATAACAATGTAATGACGGAATCTTTAAATATTTCATTAAAATATGTTTGTTGTATATATATGCTTTTGTGAAATTCTCAAGGTGTCTAAGCCATAATTAAAATCAATTAAAAAAAATATATATATAAAAAAATTCAAATAAAATTGTTGGAATGTCTGTTTGTGTGAAAGCCGTATACATTTGCGATAATTCATAATGAGTAACAGACCACTTCTCCACCTGCCTTCGTTCGTCGGTTCAGTCTATACTTGCGTACAATAATAATGATTATTGCTCTTGTTTTATAACGAGTGTCGTTTAAATGGCTCATAAGCTTTAGAAAAACGTGCACTTACCTAAATCAATAAATAAATTGAAGAAACAAAGAAATCGTAAATTTCAATAAATTTCAATACAAAAAAATTCTAGTGAAATTTTGTGTAAACAAATAATTTTTGTGCAACAAAAGCTTAACAAATAAAATTTACAACCTTTCACCGAAAGGTTATGACTGCTTAAGATCGCTGTAATTGCATATAAAAATGTAATAATGTTTGCTCCGTTTACATATATCAAAAGCCATTAAAAAATTTATTATGAATCGGCAGAGAATTTTGCTCGAATCGATTAAAGGAAACACTTTGTGTACACAAATGTTTTTCTTTTTTTTTTTTTTCTTTTTTTTTTTTTTACTTTTAGCTAACGCCCGTTATTGCCAAACAGTGTGTAACTGCACGTAATTCATCTCTTATGTTGCCCTCCTTCATTCATAGTATACTGCATATATATAGCAATTGCTGCATTTCTGCAGCACTATGTTACGTGTGTGTCTGTTTGGACAAATGCCGGATATTGCAATATTCCTGATAACTGGAACGTTAATGGATTGGGTCGCTCGAAGCAGTTCTTGTTATATTTCGCATAATGAAAGCTGACCACAGGGATACAATGTGTGCTGTACTCAAAGCGAGAGAGAGAGAGAGAGAGAGAGAGAGAGAGAGAGATAGAGATATTGATCCACAATGAATAGGAGAAGGATTAAAATCCTTTTTGCATTATATTTCAGAACATGTTACTCTCTTTTCGATTGCAACAAAGGAAAGGACAAACGAAGCATTGTCGTCGTTTAGGGTCGGTTACCTCTTTTGTTTGCTTTTTCAAGAAATCCGGATAAGTGATATGGTTTTCCCTCTAAACAACACCCTTTCCCTCCTGATTAGCAAATAAAATTAATTGAAACGTGGAACATGACTTGTGCAAGAAGTGTCCGGAATCGAGTATTCACCTTAACGTGAACACAATGTTTTGATATAAAATAGCAAAGTAAAGCAATGTATAAATTTTTATTTTTGTTTTTTCATTTGACTTTCCAATGCGATAAGATTTCATTTTATAAATTGATTATAAACCTTCTAAAGTGCAAACTGATATCGAGCTATTTATTGAATATTAACAAAACACTTTTGCTCAAGTTTTCCTTATTATTGTCTTTACTGTACAAACATAATCAACGAATTGAAAAACTGTCTTCTTATGTAATCGATACGATAAACCCGTATAAAGCAGTTGGTTAAAGATGTCGCCATGAAGGAGGTAAGCAGCTAGTCCACGATTGCTGGAAGGTAAACCATAAATCAAAGTGATTGATTATCTCTTCTATAACCGTTGAAATGTTGACTACAGGCAAACGCTTTTACGTACACCCTCTGAGATAGCGTAGAGAGAGCGTAGAGATTACAAGCCTATCAGTTAGCCGATAGTCACTGGCCATGTTTAATGGCTTTATATCACATTTCTGCTTATAATCAATTTTTGTTGAGCTTTTAGTTCGGTAGACGTTGTAAGCTCGCTCAATTGTGCTCGTTCTTTCACCGGATCTGTGTAAGAGTACGTGAAACAAGTTTGGAAAATCCGATTAGTATGTGAGTAAATGGATTGAGTTTTGATAGTTTAGGTTTGTATCTCTGATAGGTTCGGATCTATGGGATGTAATTGATACATCCCTGATGTTTGCATGGAAAAAAAATTCATGATGAATAATATAAGCTGTCTTCCCAAATTCATTCTTACCCGGAAACATGAGGAGATTTCTTCTGTTTGCCTCATTCCGTAGCATTTTTTTTTTTTATAAAGAAATATTCACAACTTTTGAGTAACTAGTTTATCATTTTCACTTTAAGGCTCACGTTTAATGTATATGAAAGTATTGCGACTTTCTCCAGCAATTGTGTGCACCCCAATGGTAGGGAACCTATCCCCGAAGCACAAATTTTCTTGACAAAGTGCAAGACGGTCTGCATGTGGGTTGTACTCTGCTACTGATATACAAAACCGCAACTTCACATATGTGATCTTATTGGGCCCAAGGTCGAAAGTCCTTGCCGCTTATAGTAGATTTATTTATTTATCGCAGTAGTTGAGGCTTCTCTTCCGACGCGCTCGCATTCCTTGCTTTTCATTCACTTAATGTGATTGTCCGAAAGTATTATTAGTTTCTAGTAGTAAATTAGCCAAAGAAACAGTTCCTTAGACTGAAGTCTTCAGGCACTAGCTTTCGAAGTGGTTTTATTGAAAACTCTATCGCGTTTGAGATTTGAACCCACGATTATTGAATCGATTAATCGGGATCTTTTGCCTACTCGGGCACTCAAGCGAATATTGACCGAAGTTAAATACAACTCTTGTTGTTGTTTAAATCAAATTAAGTCGTAATTATGGGAATAATCAGATTCTAGCGCTTCTCTGATCCCCTATAATCAGTGTCAGGCTTCATTTTTGTTTTTAATCTCCCGATTGAAGTATACTTGACTTGTGTAACACTCATATGACATAATAAGTGTATGTATTCGACCAAGGTAAGGCGATGAATTCAACTAGCTCAATCCATCTGTTCCTCAATCCTACTTTTCATTGTTGAAATGTTGAAAAAAATTGAAGATGGACGTAGACCGATCTTCTTTCCAGCCATAAATTAGATTTGAAAGTGAATGATACGCCCACAACCACCTGCAAATTTTAGAAAAAACTTACTACTTACCACTCATGCTAGATATTTATCTGAAGGTTAGTAGAAGCAGTTATAGTGGCCGTCCCGTTATCAATAAAATAAAAATATTGGTAAACGTAGGTTATGTGACTAAAAATGTGATTGCCAAAGATCCCTCGCGAATTAAAGTATTTTGTAATTGTTTTTTCTTGAATTAAGTCACTTCCGAAAATGAGCTCAACCTTGGGTTCCTGTACATTTTCACATTTACGGCATTTTGATTAAACTCGCTCTTTAGTTATGACGATCTTCCATTCAATAAATAATTTAGTGGTAGATTTATTCTCTAACGTGCGGCGGCTTAAGCACTTACTTCTAGTGCTTACAAAACCTGGGTCACTGGAGCTTATTAGCATCTGATCATATTTTACTACATATACTGGAATATTTACGAAATCCTATACCAAAATGCGTTCCACAGTTAAGTTAGTTAACAGAAACGCCATTGAATTGTTATTCAAGTTCATTTTGGTCTTGAGAAAAAAAAAAAAAAATTTTTTTTTATTTATTTTTTTTTTTATATTAAATTGCATCTTTAACTTTGTGTTTGTTTATTGTAAATTGTTTTAGTTTATTTTTGCTCTTGTTTGTTTTATAAGCGAACAAGTAGAGAATTGACGTCAGCAAGTGCTGGTTTTAAAACCGAACAGAAAAAGTTGCCCTTTTTCCTCTGTTGTTCCTGCCCGGCTTGTATATTAATGAGTTTTGTTTTTTTTTTTTTCGTTTTTCTTCTGTTAAATAACAAATAAAAATATCATTGAAATCATGTCTTCAGGCATCTGCTGTATATATGTATATATAGATCTAAATGTATGCAAAGATAATAGCCAGAAGTCAAACTGTGGAACCAAAGCTAAAGTAATTGTTATGCGTACGTAATACACATTTTACCGCATTTGAACGCATATTAATTTTACCATTCTATTTGCAATCTAGACGAAGTTGAAGATGAAGAGGGCAACGAAGGATTTTTCTACATTTTTTCAATCAACAGATTTTGCTCGGTATCAGACAAAGCGGATAGATTAATTAAGAAATGGTTTCCCAATGACCGCGAACAACACAATACAGATTGTAATAATGAAAAGCATTTGAATGAAGTCACTCGGAATTGACAGGAATAGGAACAAGTCATCAAATTTGCCTCTTACTTATCATTTTTCTTGCTTTCTTATCGACATTTGTGGGCGACGGTAGCAGCAAACGGTTTTCAACTTTACTTTACTACTTTGGCCTAATTGTGAACTGAGTTGAAAGAATTTCAAAGGGAGACTGCATGGCTTTCCATCCACCCTTGGCAGGAAGAGTGTAGTTTTAAAACGGAAATATCTTTACGATGGTGCTTGCAGTGAAAAATTTAAAGCTCAAATAGTTGATCATGTTAAAAGGAATAGAAGAGAAAATGTTTCAGATTAGAAACACTCAGTCCATCACTCTTTACATACCGTATATGATAGAATAGACCTCGCTATTACGAAACGTCCGTGAAAAAATGGAGTGTGGCTTTCTTTAAAGGATCCATAATATTAATCTCCTCGTTGCTGTACCACTTCTACGAAACGTCGGTGAAAAAATGGAGTATGCCTTTCTTTAAAGGATCCATAGTATTGTTACGAAAATCCCAAATTCAGTTAATGTCGGCTAAGTAATTTTCGTAATAATAAATTCCCTAAAGAAGGAAAAACCAAATGAGCATTCGCAGGCGCCTCATGCAGCTGCATGCCGATGAAAACGACTAGCGGAAAAGCAGACAGGTAAAAGCTAAGTGCACATTCGCAGGCGTGTCATGCAGGTGCAGGCCGATGAAAACGATTAGAGGAAAACCAGGCTGGGATTAGATATAAAACCATAAATTTAGGTATATTTGTAGCAAGGGTTTAACCTGGGTTCCTGCCTGAAAGGCTTAACCCCACGTTGAGTTAGACAATCCCCACAGAGTAGGGGCCTAAACAGCACCAGAGTCCAGAACGGTTTATTGCGTATGGAACAATAAACCCCACTCTGGTCAGTGGTGAGGCCTAGCTGCACTCGACTGTTCCACTTTGGCTAGGAACTGCCAACCACAACCACCACGATTACTCCCCGAAGGGCCGCACCCAAGCAGTCAGGACTCACAAATTGTTCAACGATATTCGTTCAAAAAGGGAAAAATTGCGCTCGCTTCCGCCATAAGGCTTCCATGGCGCCGTTATTCAATTACCGCCATTACCCGCAGGCATCCGTGACATATGTTCAAAAGTAAATAGGCAAAGGGGTGTTGGCTGCCAGGATGTATTGTGAATCCGAAGCCAGTACGGTTGTTTTTAACAACCTCCCAAAGTATGCCAAAAGCTTTGCAAAACAAACTGGGAGCCACGGGGGTCAGGAGGCTCGCCTCACAAAGCCACGTATGCCTGCGGGTGTATGATGGACTTTGTTCATAAAGTTGTTGGAATATAAATTTTCTCAAGGGAGAGTTAATTATACAAAAAGGAATTGACGGATGGCCTTCCCTTTGGCCTATTAATTAAAAACTCTCTTGAGAATTAATACATGCAAAAATTAGAAAAGGGTTTTGACGGAAATTTAGGTATAGTAAGATGCTTGTAAAATTGTATATAAATAGAATATTCGTGAAAAGTAGAGTTAGTTTGGCAAGAACGTAGAAGTTGAGAGTACGGCCAAAATAAATTGTAAATAAATATTCCTACTGTTGTGAAAGACAAAGTAAAAGTAGTAAAATAAAAGAACTTTGAATTTTGCATTTCTCTTGATCAAAATATCCACGATCTAGTGATACGGACTGTATCTCATAAAAGCGAATTTCATAACAATATTAACCTCCTCGTTGCTGTACCACTTCTAGAAGCTTTTGAAAACACAATGCACTATAAAGAATTTCAAGATTCGTTTGAACTTTGCACCTTCTTTTTAAGGCACTGTTAAAACTCGAAGAAGACAAGCGAAGTGATCATATTTCCCCTAAAGAAAAAAAATTCGACGGTGTATAGCGTTCGTTGTTCTGTATGAGTTCTTGAGAAATCAACTTCAGGAAATTGTCGCAAATTGTTTGTTTGCATCTTTTTATTTTCTCGATAACCCCCAGTGTAGATAGAACTGAACTAAAGAAATAAAAGGAAAACGTGCGAAGAATATTTTAAATTAATATTTGCATATGAAAAAGTTTCACGCAGAATGAATGCCGCGTTTGCTGTTAACAGACACAGTCAACCAAAAATAGCATCATGTCGGTGATTCAGTTTGAAACTATTTTAGAGTACTTCAGTTGAATATTGCCACCGATTCGCAACAATGAATAAAACACGGATACCAGAGAAGTGGCCATGAGCCATCATTCAATGCTTTACACTACTCTACTCTCATTCGTGTAACGGCTTATTAAAATAAGACTTGATATAGGTGATGCTCGAAGAAGTGCTTCGTTTCGAACCTTTTTTTAAAAGCGTTCTTCCTTGCATCAAAGCGCCTCAGTGTAGCACATTTCATGAACATGTCTCAAAAATTGCGACCCGTAGGTTGAGCACAAGAAAACACATCGGCCAGACGGACGGACACGCTTAAATCAAATCAAAATGTAATTCTGAATCAATCGGTGACCATAAGTGAACAAGAAAACACGGCGGACGGGCGGACAGACAAGCTTAAATCAAATCAAAACGTGATTCTGAATCAATCGGTGGAATAAGAACAGGGGCACAAGAAAATACGAGGGACAGACACGCTTAAAACCAAACCCGAATGAATGACCGACTAGCTAAAGGATCTCGACTAACAATTCAATGGTCATGGGTTCATATGTCAAGAGCGGTAGACTTTTCGATAAAACTGACAGCCTTAGTAAAACCTTAATGCTTTAAGACTTTAGTCTTAGAATTTATTTTTGTGACTAAATTAATTATAATAGTAATAATAAATCAAATCAGATAATGATTCTGAATCCAACGGTAGAATAAAAGTTCGGATTATCTCAAATGGCTCGGAGTGTTCGATTTATTCGCGTAAAGTTAACGTACTCTTGTGTTAACATCTCATCGAATCCCCTAAATGATAGTCGATTGCTGTTCCATAAATGGATTCGTGAATTGCTTCCCTGAAACAGAAGGTCAGTTCTATAAAGAGAGAGATAGACAGAGACAGACAACATGGGGACCTAGAATCGGTGCTGAGCTTGGAAGGGAAATCATTCTATGAGAAAGACATGCAACTATCAGAGCAGCTTTAGAATAAGCGCTAACCCTAGAATAGGGAAAAAAGTAGGCTACATACTTATATGTTCTTATAAAAGTGAAGAAAATCGAATTATTCCTTTTATCTTGCATTTCGAAATCAATTCTCTGGAAGTTTGCTTAAGAGAAATTATATAAGCCTCAGGTATGGATTTACTTGTTATTCTATTAAGGTTTTCGAAGGTGTGTTTTACGAAGTTAGAGTTATGGAGTAAATTTGCTTTTCAGCTGGCAACACGAGGGCGATTTAAAAGAAAAATCTACCCTTACATGATGTTTCATGTAAGTTCAATGCGAGTGAGTGCCCAATAACACTCTGTACTGTAGTGTTCGTACTGTTCGTGATCATATGAGTCGTAGTTTAAATTCTATTTAATTTAGGGTCGATCTTTGTACTCTACCTATAGACTGTCCTTAAGTTGCATACAACCAAGACTCACTTCACTTCAATTTTGCATAAATTTATGATTTTTTCGAATTTTAAGTATTAAAAAACGTGGCAAAAAATAGACAAAAAAAAAAAGGTATAGACTTTTTGTGTATATAGATAACCGGCAAAAATTCAAAATGATCATAGCAACAACAACCTGCAAAGCATATCAAACAAGACCGTTCCAATGCAATTTGGCGCATGAATAACTTATTCTGCAAATACTAACATAACAATTCATTTTATTAATAGATAGATATTTGTGTTCATAATACATGTACGATCTGTTTGTGTGTGTGTGTGTGTGTGTGTGTGTGTGCATGCCATAGAATTCATATCTGAACATGGAAGTAATTATAGAGTCATTTAAAGTCATTTATATGCGAATTCATGACTCATTCGATTCGTGTAATTCGTTGCTCATATTTTCAATAGAAAATAAATAAAATCTCTCGGGATGTTTTAATTTTCAATCATTAGCGATACTATTGGATCATTTTTAAGTTAACATCAAAAGCAACTAATTTGTCACCTTATCCGTTAACTGTTATTTATTCTAAGTAAATATTAAAACTCTTCCTATATACGATTATAATTTGTATGTTAGGTCTTTGCAAAAATTTTGATCACTTTTTCACTTGAAAAAGTCATTTGTCAGCGGAAAATTGATAAAACATATATATAAATCAAATTAGTTTCCCTAGTTTCGTATAACATTTTACAATACTTTTGGCAACAGGGCGAAATCATGTCGAATGAGTTTATATTGATTTGGCAGCAATCCACCCACCGACCCATTTCCGTGCTTCTTCAAATTTGTGGATCCGCGTGCCATACCAACCATACTGTACCAATCTGAACGAGAGGTAATAAGGAGGCTTCATGTCTAGTGAGTACACTGGGAGTGGCAGAACTTCCCGTTTCGGAATCCAGGCAACGCTTGCAACAAGCGACCAAAAAACGGCATTTTCAGTCGATTCGTGTCGTCGCTTTTAAACCGTTGAAACCAAAACCGACAGGAGCCGGGACACCATAAGCCTCTGAACATGTTTGGTGGGCTTCGTCAACAGTTTCCTTCAAATAAGGAACAAAAGTAATGAATTTGGAAGAAGAAGAATTTTAAGAGTTCCTTGATTAACGTCGGCGTAAGCTGAATAAATCACTAACATAAAATGGAAAACTGTTATTTTATGTAAAGGGAGAGGTCAAAACCATCGAATTCAACCGTTATGTACAACGGTATTTCCATTTTCTTAATCATTTTTACCCGAAGAAGTCGCTGATCAAAATTTTTGCAAACACCTAAAATACGTAACAATAAATAAGTGTTAGCTTAAGCGTGGAAGAAGTAAATTGCTTTTATTTCTTTCTGAAATATATGGGAACACGCCTGGGGGAAGAGACTACTCTTTTTTCGTATGTCCAGTCTGGGCTATCTGTAGCTAGAACGATTATGTGGATTACCTACCTCTACGTTAACTGAAAAAATGTCTAATTCTGAGAATAAAGACTAGCTTTGCGACAAGACGGGCACATTCTCAGAGTCACTGAATTTGAGTAACAAAGATAGAATGGAGCAGCTTCATAACGAAAATATTGGCCTCAATTTGTCTTTGATAGCAAAGCTAAGATAATTTTTTCATTTTTACCAGAAAGTTGGATGTAAAATGGATGAATGAATGGATGAATATATTGCACGACCCCGGCTATGTTTGCCTTCTGGCGAGTTTTATATATCAGCTTGTCATGTCCTTTATCAAGAGCCGTTTATAATAATATTTACAAGTTGTTCTATTTATTTTACACTAACGTCAAAGCGGTGGCAAATTTTGCCGAACACTGTTTTCGGTAACGTGTGTACACAAACTGCTTGAAATGAAGAATGAGGTGAACATTCCTCAAGACCTTACTATGGTAATAAAGTAGCGCTCTTTCATCATATAGTCAATCAGTATATTCAAGCTATTCATAGTTCAGCCTAAAATTCTACTATAAATTAACTTGAGAGAGAAGAACTTTGATAGAATTTGTACTTTTTCGTCTTAAAAATTGAATTAAAACCTTTTGCTTAAAATATTTCTATGAGTTAGTTATCAAATCTACCAACTCTACTGACAAGTCAATCAATCAAATAATAAAAAAAATAATAAGAGAAAAAATCCATTTTAGTAATCGGAAAAAGACGATTTTCTCCAAAAAAAAAAAAAAGGAAAAAAATTTGAAGAACACAGCTAACGCTGTACGAGATAATCTATTTGATTATTAATCGTGATTCATCAAAAAAAAAAACGCTAATTATTTGTTAAGATTACTTTCTCTTTCATTCTATTTTGTACTTTCGACGTTTACCTTAGATATTTGTCTAAAGGAATTTTCGTGATATATTTTTTGCAATACATATGATACTTATGGTGTGTATGACGATTATACTCATTCCCTCCCTCTTTTGTTTTATTTTTCTTAGTTAGGATTATAAAATAATCGCGTTGTCTTTTTTCTTTTTTTTTTTTTTAATATTTTACAGGCCGATCAACTGACAGAAGAACAAATCGCTGAATTCAAGGAAGCCTTCTCGCTCTTCGATAAAGATGGTGACGGCACCATTACAACAAAGGAATTGGGTACAGTTATGCGATCACTCGGACAAAATCCCACAGAAGCCGAATTACAAGATATGATCAATGAAGTCGATGCTGATGGTAAGTGAAAAATGGCAAAACGAAAAACGTAAAGCATTTGTGTAGACAAAAAATTACTTAAGGTACGCGGCAGCAATTTATTGTAAACAAAAAAAAAAATGGAAAAAAGAAAATCATTTCTAGAAAAAAATTCACTTCACACATATCCTTAACCTGCTTATCCTTTTCTATTACATTTAAGCCCATTTAAATTTTGGTACCTGCGCAGTCACTTACTTTACACACAAAGCAAAGGAAAAACATTATTTGCACAAGAACTTTTATTTGTATAACGTAACAATAACGCCAAGGTATAGTAGTAGGACAGGTGTCCGGGGGTTGGCTGTTGAATTGAATGATGCATATTTGCTAAATTTTTATAATAGAAGGTGGAGTTTTAGTTTTTTTTCTGGGCCATTTCTTTTTGTTCTCGCTCATTGCTCTAAACTTTTGGGTGGAGCTGGCTTAGGAGTTTACTTTGTGTTCTTTTAATCCTTGAAAACTTTATCGCTTTGAAAATAAATGTATCTCAGAGGGCTTTCCATATATTATTTAAATAGAAAATAATAAGCAACTTTTCGGTTCATCTGTTTTTGCGAAAAAAAAAAAAAAAACGAATTTCACGTTAAATATATAAATTTTGTTCTGCTCCGAGTGCTAAAATCTTTTCTTGCGGTTATGTCCGTACTTCTGCATTTCCAATACCACTTTGCCCGTAATGTTGGGTGGATACATGTACTCGCCTATCCATCGATAGACTATACATATATGCAAAGAAAATAATGAAATAGGTTTCCTTTGCCTTGAACGCATTTGAGCAAAGTAATGCAAAGTACGTACAAAGTTACAGATGAATATATATTCACGGCCGTATCGTCTTGAATTGTTGAGAGAAAAATCTTAATAAGAAAATAACTTAGATTTCTTGTTTGCTTTTTAATGCTTAACAACACTAATCGATGTATTCAAAAAGCGTTTGTATGCTTGATTACAGTTCAAGTGTGGAAAGGGTTGATTGTTTCTTTCTAGAATATCAATATTCCGATGGTAGTAAATTTATAGAGAATCTCTCTAAGAACAACACATTTTCTTACGTAAAGGATCTTATAGTTGAAGCAGTTAATGTGTATGACGAATGTACAACATTTTTGTGTTATTATGACGTAACGATCCGTCCATCTGTCCCATTCGTTCATCAAATTTTATCATTACGAATATGTATGTACTTAAACATAATAATGTATCCTGGGATGTGTGTCATACACATACCCCCATGTATGACGAGTATACTCGTCTTTGCCGAATTTTTGCGAAATAATTGAAATGCACAATCCCCACAGTTATCGACACATTTAACTGATTAATCAACAATTTCCAGGACCATTTGTGGAGTATATTCCCTTTGAAGCTATTATTCTTCTCGTATTATATATGCTTCGTAGACTGAAAAAGATCTATGGCGGTAATATTTTGCAAAAACATAAGCAAAGCGACGCCTACAAAACTTTTGGAATGCGGTATGTGAATTGGCGGAATGCTTCCCCTCATCCTATTCGAAAGAATACCATGAGGGAACCGTATCAAGCAAGGTTGTTGAGAAACTTTGCAGAAGGTCATCAAAAGAAGAAACAAATGAATAAAAAAGCTTTCTTTTAAGCTTAATTAGAAACATATCTTATGGAATCCCTTTGCAAACTTAACATGTCTTCCAAGTTTCAACCGCATTGCAAAAACGCAATATCATCGACATATGTTGATGTTCCTCGCAGACAATTTTTAATTTTGAACATCTGTCAATTTTGCTGGGTATTAACGAAACGCTTAACTATTAAGTTGAATGTCTATACAAGTATAACACGTTGAACACACGGCTACCAACCAACCAACCAACCAATCAATCAATCAATCAGATATGGATTGTAAGAGTCACTCACTCGCTTATATTGAGGTGTAGTCTGTCAGTCAATGTTCTCGTTTTTTTTTTCTTTTTAAAATATATTTTTCTTGTTTGTTTACCTTTTTACAAGTCAGTTTATTTGTTGCTATTTTATTCTTATTATCGAAAGATAAATAAGGTGAAAACCAATGAAATTTTATTTCAAATATTGTTGCTTTAGAAATATAAACGAAATTTGATTACACAAAACCGGAAGCGCGTCGAACGTGTACTGCGCATGAAAATGTACACAGCATCGGCAATGAAACTTCCCAAGACGTTTTAGTGGACAATTTTTCTACCTCTTTATAGATATCTATCGAGCTCGCGCTTCTACTTTGCACGGCTTTTCACATCATTGCTCGGACCTAACCCTTTAAGTTTTCTAATACAAACATTGAAAACCAGAGGTTTGGTGGTCCAAATTATGGCTGATCAAAATTCATGTAACATTAAAATCTGCGTATTTCACATGTTATATGCAATAGGGTTCTTGAGAAAAGGCTTAAACTGATATATCTTCATTTTTAACCTTTAGTGAGATTCGATTATTAATAATGGAAAGATCCTAATGATCCTTTAAATTCTGTTTTTACGCATGTAACAGGAAGCCGCAATATTTAGGATAAGAGAAAAGTGTAAGGGTTTCGCAGCAATATCGACAAACGAAGTCTACTTACACAGAACCCTTACGTTATATGCAGACATTCTACAGACGTTAATGTAAAACTTCAGTATGTTTACCTGTTCCAAAGCGCCAAACTTGATACAATCACACTGTTCCCTTATCTATGACGAGCGATGAATATGATTGTTAAACAACGGCCGGAATCTTGGTGAAATTGATAGCTCTTTTGCTTCTTTGTTTATGAAAAAAGGAAGCCCAAGCACGCGTAGGGAGCGTATAATAAAAATGGAAGCAAAAAGCCGATAGAAAACGCTGCACATACGGTTCATATTATCTAAGTAAATTGTGGAAGCCAGCCACCAAAGCAGAAGTTGCCTTTTACACTCTCGTCTCTCTTAGATGATGAATTTTATTTCATTTCTCATTACTCATCCTCCTCATGCTATGCTTGTGCATAAGCAAAAATCACGTACTTGTGTATAAGTCGAAATTAATCAAGCTCAGTCATTTGGATGGAACGCGCAGACTAGACGCCTGTTCTCTCAAGCGAAATGATTTGATTGATGTTATTGCTAAAATCCTTTTGCACTCTCAATGCTTTTATAAGGTGAAGGTTTAATACTAGAAATAGTTACCAAAGGTCGTTTTATGACAATTACCAAACAAAGCGATACTTCCTCGATATTTTCTCTGAGGTGGCAACTCAAGTAGTAGTAAAAATAAAAGCCGGTATAATTTATAGTGCAAGTTTTCAGTTTTTGTTTGTAGATTACATCATCTGCTTACTCTTTTACTTCTCTCTCTCAATCTCTTTGGATCCTATTTCCACAATTGTAGGTCTAGTGACTAGTTACCTAGTTACTAAAGGCAGTGTAAACATGCATAAATATACTTCCTCAATATTTGCTTGACGGTGGCAACTCTAGCAGTAGCAAAAATAAAAACCGTTGCAGTTTTTGTTGATCGTATCATGCGCTTATGCTTTTACCTCTTACCTCTCTCTATCGACCACGCTCTCTCTTTGCGGCCGCTTTTTCTTTCTAATGGCCCAAGCAATTAATAAATTCGATTGTTTTATATTCTATCTGTGCATGTTTTTGAGAATTAGTCACGATTTAATTCTGTATAGTAAGTAGTAGTGTGTGATGATGATGATGATGATGACTACATTGGTGGTATAGAAAAACAATAAAAAACTATTAAATGAAATTTCTATCGTACAATGTAAATCTCTGTATATTTTTTTTACGTTTTTCATTATTTCTAAATGAAACATGAAACACAAAACACACCTACAATGCTGATTGCGTGTCAGGGGTTCGCGAGTAACGAAATGATTTGGTTTTCGATGTTTGTTTTTCCAACGAATTCGTTTAGATAATTAAAACTTTCAAAGTCACTTAATAAATGTGATTTCGAAATGTTGTTTTTGCTATATATATATATATGTGAATATGTATAAGCCATGTGTAATTAAAAATATGGACTAATTAATGAAATTTTTACATATTTATTTAGGCAACGGCACAATTGATTTCCCCGAATTCTTAACAATGATGGCCCGTAAAATGAAGGATACCGATAGTGAAGAAGAGATCCGAGAGGCATTCAGAGTATTCGATAAGGACGGCAATGGCTTCATTTCAGCGGCTGAATTGCGTCATGTTATGACAAATTTGGGTGAAAAGTTAACAGATGAAGAGGTCGATGAAATGATCCGAGAAGCTGATATCGATGGTGATGGTCAGGTCAATTATGAAGGTAAAATTTGTAAATCTATATGTAAGGGACATAGTAATGGGTAAGAAATCTTAAATTCCTCGGTAATAAGGTGCACACACATCACCTTTCAAGTCAATTTTAGATACAACTAAATATATGTGATCTCAGGCGAATGTGTTGTTGCTTTTTTTTTTTTTGTGTTTTTATATTTTAAAATTCGCGTTTATTTTTTCTCGTTTACATCATCTAGAAATTAATTGGCATCTATTGTTTTCCTAATACAAAAGAAATTAAACAGTAAATATATGTAGCAAGTAATTTACATTTCCATAAATGTTTAAACAAGAGGTGCGAGATATTAGGCGGTATTAATATACTAACTACTACTGCCGCAATTATTGTTTTTAAGGCAAAACAACAATAGAATGATAGTCTTACCGCAATATCTATCATCGCTATCATCGCTACATCGTCCAAGTGAATTTTCTCTTTTTGTCCTTCATTTTACTCTAAAGAATCTACCAGTAGGTGAGAGCAGCTTCGCCTTGAGGAGAAAGAACAATCTGTTGGTCAAGGCAATGAAAACAATTCGGGCCACACACATCTCATTATCCAGAAGAACTAAAATTATTTGAACGAAACAAACTGTAATCAGGAATGAGTATGCGAGCGTCGACGTCGCATACTCAAATGGTTGGAATTGGGCTGGTAGCTTCATCAACTTAATATTCACATGCATTTTTGCTTAAGTCTGTTTCAAGAGGACGATGAATGTCGACGTCCTTGTCAAGTGGTTGGAATTGGCCTAATAGCTTCATCTGCTTAGCGTTCATATGCATTTTTGCCTAAGTCTCTTTAGTTTAGTTGAATTCAATTCTAGATTTGAATACCTTTTGACGTTTACACGATTCCAAGATCTTATGCCAAACTAAGCTGTATAGTTTGCATGGAAAATGGAGCATCATTTTGGGAACAAAAAACCAGTTTTCAGTATCATGTCAGCGTCAAACCCAACTTTTCTGCATTTAGCGGCAGTGCAAAAGATCAAGTTTCCATGGTGCCCTTGTAATGCTTGAAATTTCTTCAGAGTTGCTAGGAGAAGTACATCGGCTATTTATACCCTACACCGCTTGTGGGAAAAAGAGCATATTAAGTTTGTGAA
Source organism: Glossina fuscipes (assembly GCF_014805625.2). NCBI lineage: Eukaryota > Metazoa > Arthropoda > Insecta > Diptera > Glossinidae > Glossina > Glossina fuscipes. Next base: position 7,368,472 of record NW_023998422.1, read on the forward strand.
GATGAAAGCGTTTCTTGTGTTCAGGCTGCAATTTTTAATATACTTTGAACTCACTTAGTACACTGACGCGCTTCGCACCAAGGACGAATGCTATTGAACATGATACGGGTCGTAACGCTTTTTTGACCATTTTCCTTATGAAGCAATATTTTACAAAGTCGATATATGAATAACTGTAGGGTGGTTTAGAGTGTTTATGGTACTCCATTGGATGGGAAGAAGTTTGACGGGAATTTTCGGATTAGCAAGTGCGTTTACTTGTCTAGTAGTGATGTAGGGGAAAACCTACTTGGATGTTTCTGCTTCAAAGAGCTCCGTTCGACAACGGTCGACATCAACTTGTATGACGTTTAATTAGTCTTTTGCCATTATATTGGAAATTACTCGTCAGCAATGAAAGTTCCTTCCACACTTTCGAGCACTTGGCATGGATTTGTTTTCAAAATTCGATATTAAAGACTATTTTTTATGTGTGAATCCTGGCGGACTTTTCTTCTTAAACTGAAAACCTATCTGTTTGCATCGCCCCAGAAATATGTCCAATGTTTGTTTTAATATGAAGGGCATGTCCCCTCCAGGACGCTTTTGCAAGCATCAGCAGCATATGGAAGTAACAGAGCAAAACTTTCGGCCGCCCATTAGATCCCTGACATCAACACTTTTTTGCGAAACTGTTCTTTGTTTTGATGTAGCTTAACCTTGAAAGTAATATATGTAAGCAACCGCTGCTTTGTTACAAAATATTTGAAATTTCAAAGCGATTTTCGAAAATAAAAATTTTGGCTGGGAACAGACAGTTTCCAATCAAAGCAAACGAAGCACATACAGAGTAAACTTATGTACGCATATTTTGGAACACCTTATAACTGGCGGACTGTATTTGCTTTTGATCTTATTTTAGCACGTAAGCATGTTATTGTTCTTGTTGATTGCCAAAGGCCTGCTGCTGCCAAGATATTGATTTACAATTATGCGAGTTTATAATGGTTTTCTTTTTTTTTTTTTTTTTTTTTAATTCTTTTCTTCAGTTAATATTTTTATTATAATTCATTTTTAATTGTGTGCGAATTTTTCGTCGGCCAATTTTTCTGTATTAGCGCAAAAACAAAATCATAGATAGATTTAAAATTTATTTCATTTGGTGTAAAAAATGTTTTTTTTTTTTTTCTTTTTTTTCAAATAATTTTGTTCCTCATTGTTGTGGCATGTTTAACAGCAATTTTATTGGGTGGTGGGTAAAGTTTGCAGTTATTTTTAGATATAAATGTTGCCAACAAACACCTGCTAAGATTGAGGGCAACACATACAACTATTAAAGAAAATAGAATCATGTTTTTCACAGACAAATACACGCAAGACGATCGCGAACGTAATGATGTACCAGGAGATGGTAAAATAAATAAAATCTTTATTGATGAATGCATTGTTGTCGTTGTTGTTGTTGTTGTTGTTGTTGTTGTCGTGGTGTCTGCTTACGAATGCGGCAAACAAACATCTGCCTTAAAACAACTGAGCTGAACAACAAAACCTTTACAGTTGTTGCTGCGTCACAATTTTGACCAGTTTCCAATGATCAGATGAGCACACCAAAGACAATTTCTTTTCTTAAATATTTTTTGTTTTTCTAAAATTATCTACAATGACCAATAAAAGCAAGCAAGCAAGCAAGCGTTTTCGCATATATGTAGTCAAAATAGTGCCGGCTATCCCGTTTTTATTTATGTATAGTGTGTATGGATGTAAATATTTATGTTTATGTGTTTGTTTGTTTGTTTGTTTGTTTGTTGCTTTTGTTGTCATTGTCTCGTGATGTTTAATTTATTTATAAAGGTTCACTGGCAGCACATTTTTATGACTAAATTGTTGCAGTTGTGTTTATCTTTTTCTTGCCTGTCGCCCCTTTCTTCATTTAAAAATCCGGTTTTTTCCTGTTATTGTTGATTAACATTAATTTGTGTTGATATTCAGTCGAGTTATGCGTTAATTCAGATATAGCTCATTATTTATTTATTCATTTATTTTTTTATTTATTTATTTATTTTTTCTTGTTCTTGTTCTTTCGGAAACTCGTTATCTAATTATTGTTCTTGTATTGTTTTTTTTTTTTTTTGCCTTAAAACGCACGATGCACAATGTTGTTGACCTAAGGCAAGAAGAAAATCATATTCATATTCATTCTCGATAAAATTCATTTTGAAAACTGTATTGAAACGATGAAAACGATGGAAAGGAAAACCATTCCATTTTTTCTTTGGCAAAGTGTTTGAAAGAAAGGAAACCACGAGAAGCCATGGTACTTTCATCCAGTGCGAAGCTTGCTTTTACACCCATTCTTCTTTAGCAATTTTCGATTATTTTCAGCAAATTTTTCTTTCTTTCAAGCACTGAGGCAGTTGCCGTTAACCCACTTTAGAGGAGTGTTGTTTAGATAAAGTTATATCCACTTCTTTCTTTCACGACGAGTCCACGAATATTTATTCTATAATATGATAGTTTAGCCAACATTGCATTGCCAGATGTAACAAGGAGGATCGGTCATCCATCCCTACGCATTCCGCACTCTCACTCTTCATATTGGATTGCGAAAAACGAAAAAAGCGGGGAAAGGGTGTAAATGTTGAAGCATGATGTCGCGATGGATTCTTCTTTTACTGAGCATTTTTGGCCAGCTCAGCTATATCAGCCTTTATCCATTCGGGTTTACGTTCATGTTGAGCGTTTAAATCAAACCCACTTATATCACAATGGATGTTCAGAATAGATGTTCATTAATTGCAAAATTGCAATGAATGGTCGCGTTCTAAGCAAAAGCGATTTAGTTCTCAAGACGTTAAAGATGTGCATCATTACCATGCCTTTTATGCCCGCCGACATCACTTTTGGTATAGATGATAGTGTCAGTCCGTCTATCCAGATTTTTTTGTATTCAATCCACAGACATTTTCTGCAGGGACGGAGAATCCCATTCAAAATGAATTGGACCATTTTTGCAGCCCCTTATCCTGAACAATTTATATGAGAAAAATTGCAGTTTTCGAAATTTCGTAATAAAGTTCGTAGAGTAATAGTCGTTCCGCATACTATATTGATATTGTTGAGAAATTTGAATGACGTGGGCCGATTATTCTGCTCACATAGATAAGATTTTTTTGTTCTTGATGCATATAAGGAATCAATTCTTGGTATATTGTTAGGAAGATACATCAAAATTTGCGTTAGTCGAATTGATGTAGTAGTGCAGAGTGTTTAAATTGCTTTACCCTTACCTTGCTTGTTATACGATTCGTGTGGTTAAATATTAAAATTTGGGTCTAATTTAAGGCAAATATTGATGGCAAATTGATGTTTCTCGTAATCCAGCGCCATCTCGGAAAGCCGATATGGCTGGTAACAGAAAAGAGTTTGTGTTGTGTGTGCCCCTGTAAATTTTGCTAAAGTTAAGACAGTAGGAGATTTCACGAGAAATTTTTTTTAATTAAAACTTCAATTCAAACGACTTCGGGTAAGACAGTCTGGAATCGCTTGAAAATTCGAAAGAAAAACTTTATTGCAGAAAGTTTACTCTTACAAATGGAGCCAATTTTAGAAGCTTTCGTAAGAAAGTTTAACTATTTGAAAGCCTTGACAATATATTCGTCTCAGGTAAGGGAGAGCGGAGGCCGAGTGCTTTAAAGTATTATTTTCTTGCGAACTATATATATATATAGAGGTGATCTTCGAGTTTGACAAATTTTCAATTCGTTGAAAATTTACTTGGGTTGGTGATGGTGCAGGAGGTGCAGACGCAGTAGGGATGATTCTTACTTTAGATTGTTGTAATATATATTCTTAAATATATATATTTTTTTTAATGCTGATATAATTTTTGTTTTTAATTGTTTTTTGCAGAGTTTGTGACTATGATGACATCGAAGTGAGCGGCTAAATTAATTCTTTTTATTAAGCTTTTCTATGTTTTTAAGATGTTGAAGAAGACTGTAGCTGTGCGCCCTAACATCGCGCGTTGCTGTTGCTATGGATAAAAACAACAACAAAAATTAAAAAATAAAAAAAAAAATAAAAAATATATATATATAAAACCAATATGTGTAGACATGCATATAAAAACATATAAAAACATTGAGAGAAATCCGTGAATAAAAATTAAAAATAAATAAATAAATCTTTCAAGAACAGCATAAAAACAAATTATATATAAATATATTATTAAAAAATTAAAATGAAAGAATTCATAACACAAAGAAATAACTACAACAACAACAACAACAACAACAACAATATACAAATAACTTGAACTTTTAAATTTAATATAAAAAAAAAAACCAAAACATTTAAAATATTATACACATTATTAATATAAATAAAAAAAGAGAAGAAGAGAAAAAAGAAAAAAAAAAGGAGAAAGATATGAAAAGAGCAGAAAATGATAAAATAAATTTTAAACTGTTAGAGCCGACAACATTTATAAGGATACAGAGAAAAAAGAAAGAAACGAGCGAGAACTATTTTGTTTTTTAGATGAGAATCTTTCCCAGAGGTTCCTGAAATATGCACTTGAACGTTGAGAAACGCTAAAGAGAAGTTTGTTTTGAGCAGCAGGCGCGTTTAAATGAAGTAAAGTTTGATTAAAAAAACAGCAACAACACAATTGACATATATATATATATATATATTTATATATATATATTTATATACGTACATATGTATATATATGTATATATATATATATGTATATATATATATATATATAGGTATGCTAAGAGCAAAAGTAAGAAAGAACTCTATTGTAATCCCTGATATAACAATTTACTTAAAATTAAATAAAATTAAAACAAAAAACAATTAAAAATAACATTTTTTTCTACTTTAGTATTTTTAGTCAGTCAAAGCTAGTTTATCAAAAAAAAAAAAAAAAAATTTAAAAAAATGAAGGAAAAAATCACCCCTAAGCAAACTTTTTGAAATAAATTAAAATAAAAAATTGTGCAGTTGGCGGAAACGAGCATTCAACTTTTACCCTTACTACAGTCAGCCAGTCATCATCATCTCTCTACTTTTTATCGTAAGGAATAAGTCTTAATTTTTTTTCTTTCTTTTTCTTTTTTTAATTTAAATCGAAATGATACTTAAAAATAAAAATTTTTTTTTTTTTTTTTAAATATATATATAAAAATAAACTTAAAAGCATAACACAAACGTTACACTCCTTAATATACATAATATAAATATAAATAAATGAGAAAAAGCAAATACACAACACATTTAATTAAAACTTATATATAAAGATAATAGAAATAAATTTAAAGAAAAAAAAAAAAAAACAGCAAAAAAAAATTATATATATATTTACACTCTCAACACTTGTACTCTCTCACCTGTTTAATGATAAACTTAACCTACCTTTTTGCTTACAAACAAGAAAGAAAGAAAAAATAAAAGTAAAAAAAAAAAAACAAACAAAATGGTAATGTTTAAATTTTATAACATTTACTCTAATGACGATGTATGTGTAAAAGAAATACAAGAAGAAGAAAAAGAACAACAACAACAACAACAGCAGCCAGAAAAGTTTCTGAAAGTAAATATAAAAGTAATAAAAAAGAAGTAAATGTAGAAAGGGAAGCAACGCTGTGCTCTCTCTCTCTCATTCTCTTTAGGGGTGAGAGAGAGAGAAACCATACACACGCATAACACACAGTGTCAGCATAATAAGTTTGAGTTAACATGTATTTATAAATATTTTAATTTTCTTCTTTTATTATTATCAATTACTTTTTTATTTTCTTTAATTTCTCTTAAAAAAATTTATAAATAACACAACAGAGAGAAATCCAAATATAAAATTTAATTATAAAACAACAAAAAATTCGTTTTAAGTATAAATTTAAAATTGAAAAATAAAAAGAAAATCTATGAGAATATAAAAAATAAAAAAAAATTATGGAATTTATTTCATTTTTACTAAAAAAAAAAAAGAAAGAAAAAGAAAGAGAAATTAGCAAACAAATTGTTGCCTATATTCGAATAAATTCGTGTGTGGAATGGGTAAGCACAAAATGTTAACAACTCGTCCCTCGTACCTTCTATAGGCAATACCAAAGCAAGGACACAATTTGATATTAACTTCATGGCCGATACGTTATTTGATTGATTAAAAACTGAAAACAATGCAAACGACTTATTCTAACGAACAGTGAGGGGGCGGGGAGAGACAAAACAAGCGCAGAAACAAAGAATAGCTTCTGTGACCTTCGTCAAGCAAAACGATATTTTGCTCTCGGGAACTACAGTCACTTAAGGAACAACGACAGGTCCACACAGGTATACATGATCTGATTACAAATGTATGAACAAGATGGGATGCTTGAACTATATCGTCTTGTCAATGGGGATATGGTTCGGGCTTGACAAAGCCGGGCTCTAATGGGACCGGAATATTATTTTCAAGGGATATAATTAAACATCTCCTCTAAAATTATTCAGTTCTTGTCTCAATCTCGCCCGTAAGGTTAGACTTAGCATTTTTAAGCGGATGAACAGGGTTGAATTTCTAATTCTGCTGCTATGTAAAGCTTTAAAGGACGGATTGGCATTTCTTTTTTTTTTTAATTTTAATTGAAAAAAATCATTGGGAAAAATCAATCCTAATAGGGCCTTAATGTTTAAAATTAAGTAAGAGCTTACACGTCGTTTGCATTTAGAAAAGTTTTTCAATTAATTTTACGTTCAAAAAAGAAATAATTAAATATATAAAAAAATAAGTAATTCTAGCTAAAAACAAAAAAAAAAAAAATCAAATTTTTGAAATAATTATGTTAATGTTTAGCTTTTCCGTTTTGATAAGAAAATTTGACAAATAAAAACTAAGAAATACCTTTTTAAATAACTAATAGCTATGAAGATAAATTAATTTCTATTTAAAATATTTAAAAAATTATTTATACATTCCTTTAAAATAAAAATCACATATATATATATACATATATATATATACATATATATATATATACACTGTCGCGGCCATATTAGGGTTTACAAGTTCGTTTTTTTTATTTATTTACTTACTCGTCCATCTCTTTACAAAAAGAAACAAAAAAACATTCTTAATCTACATTCTATATATATTTCTTAAAAATAAAAAAATATACTTCAAAAATTCATTGAAAATAAAAAACACAATCAAGTTAGGCTTTCCTTAAACAAGTGAAATTTTCTTATAAAAAAAAAAAATAAACACTCATTGTATTATATATAGTACATGTATGTGTGTTTTTGCAATTCACACGTAACAGTTAGTAATATTTCTTAAGTGTATTTAAAATAAAGCTTTCGCTTTGAATGTACAGTTAGTTAAAAGCTTAATGAATGAATGAATCGCAGCGAAAGGCATTCAATTCATTTCTAATTGCAGTTAATACGTAACGCAACGTAACGTATATAATTAACGTAACATATACAATAACGGACATTCATTCTTAATCAAAATTAAAAATATTGATGCATTGATACATTGATGATTGATGAAACATATATGTATATGTATATATCATATATATCATATATATGTATATGCATATATTATATGTATATGTGTATAGATAATTAAATCAATACAAGAACGCAGTAACAAATATTCCTATAAATTTTAAGTACTTCTTTCGTTCTAGAAGAGCTAAGAGAATTAAATTTTCTGAAGTAAAACGACTGCAGCTTAAAACATTTTTACTTTTTCTTCTTATCATATATATAAAGAAAAATCTTCAGATAGAAATTGTTCGGTTATTGCATAACATTTTTCCAGCTTCACTTTTGCATTAATTAAAAGATTAAAGCGACTCACTTAGCTTACTGTAGAATACTCGAAAGTCTCTTTCTGTTTCTATGAGAAAGCTTAAAAAAGACACGTCACGTTTCGACGCAATGCAAAGTTTAAGGGATACAGATCGTTATATATATATATAAATATATTTTTTTTTTTACATAACAAACATTTATTAATTTTTTTAAATGTTTTCTTTTTTACTACACTTTTCAGTTTGTAAATTCAGTTGAGTAAAATTAAAAAAAAAAAATAAAACTAAAGCTTTTTAGTGTAAAAATTTCTACTTCAGCTGAGGGAACGCGAGTTTCTTTTAAAAACATGAAAGATGATTATGGAGAATTTTTAGATCTGTATATATCTATGAAGCAATCAGTTTAAAAGTCGTTTAAGAAAAAAAAAAAAACATTCGCAAAATCACGTTATTTCTTTTTTTTTTTTTTGTATTTGCATTAACTTCTTCTTCTGCTTTAAAATTTTTCATTTATTTATTCAATTCATTAAAATGTTTGAACCGATAATGGTTCCAGTTAAGGAAAATATTTCATCTTTTTTTGCAAAAGTTATAAAAGCTAATGTCGTTCAGGCATGACAGAATATCAAGTGAACTGTGAAAAATTAAAAATTTTTTTTTGCATTTATTTTTACATTTATGTTTAATAAGTTGTATTGCTCTTTATAGGTTAATATTAGTCCGTCTTTTTGGTGAATTTTATTTATGCGAGTGAGTTGCTTTTCCGTAAGGAAGTCTGTGGTTTATTACATTAATTAAATTAATTATTGCGGTAAGTTTTTCGAAATTTTCACCCTTTTTTTCATAACTTAAAACGTCTATAAATAAATCGGTGTACATTTAATTTAATTAATTAATTAATTCATTGATTGTTCTTTATAATACAACATTTTACTTGGCTGAATTGCTTTTGGGTAAGTTTTTCAATTATAATTTATGGTTTTCTTCTTCTTTTTATTTATCAATAAGTTTTATTTTGTTTATTTAATATTTTAATAATAATTAATGGCTTAAAACGTTTTTTGTTTTTTAATTTGCATTTTTATGAAATGTCTTTGATTTACTTAAATATCACTTTTTATTACGATTAAGTTTACGATGCCTAAATATATATATATGTGTATATATAAATTTTAAATTTTTTTCGATATGAAGTTATTTTCTTTTTCATATAATTAATTAATAATTGAATTCTTTTTCTTCTCTTTTATTTTTTTTATATTTCCCTTTGTGCCTTTTATTTTTTTAATTATCACATATGTTTTTATTTTCATGTCTTTATTAATTGGTGTATTTTGATCTGTTTTTATTTATTTATTATTTTTAATTTTTGCTTGAAATGATTTTCTAATAATTAATTAATGAATTCTTTTCTCTCTCTCCATTTTTTTTTTTTATTGTCGCCTATGTAAAAATATATATATATGTATATGTGTTTTTATTTTTAATACTTTATTTATTAAGTTAAGGTTTACGCTTACTTGTTTAAATTGAAAATTTTTTTTCTAATTTTTTTTTAATTTTTTCTACATGAAATTATTATTATTTTCTAATAATTATGTAATTAATTAATTCTTGCGTTTTTCTTTTTCAAATGCTTTTTTTTGTTTCAAATTACATTTTTCTCCTTCATTTTTTTAATTATTGTTTTTATGTTTATCATTTCATTTATTAAGTGTTCAAATTTAGATTTAACTTGTTTTTTTATTTTTTCCTGTATGAACTTATTCTTCTTTTCTGATAATTACTTAATGATTGAATTTTTTTTTTTTGTCTCTCTTGCTTTTTTTTTATAGTCGACCAGTCAGTCAATTTTGAGCCATTTTATTTAATTCAAAAGGATACTTACGGAAATTTCTACTGTAGTAGACATCAGATCAGATCAGATCAGAGAAACCGAACAAAAGAAACCACCTAAGTAGAGAAAGGAAAAGAGAAATATTAGAAGATGAAAAAAAAAAAAAAAATAAAGTAAAAAATGATATAATAAAATAATCAAAAAATAAAAATGTACCTATGAATAAATGAATACCCAAAGACATAAAATCAATTTAGATATATTTTCTGAAATTGAAAATCTTTTTAACCATTACAGGCATATATAACATATATAAAATAAAAAAGCGTATATAGCGAAAGTGCAAGTTCTTTGGTACTAGCTACCAACATCATTATATAGAAGAGAGTAACCGATAGAAAAAGAAGATAAACTACTTTAAGTATTAATGTTGTGTAAAGTATTTATTTATATATGTGTGGCTAGAATAGAAATAACATTTACAATATATATTCATATATATATATATATATATATATATATCTAATTACATCTATATATATATATATATGCATATATATGTATAGATATATACATATATATATGTATAGAGATAAATACCAAACAGATCTAGATATATAAGCAAAACAGTTGTATTTACAAATATATAGTTAATGTGAATATATTTAGTATTCTAAGCCAAAATGCATGTCTAAATATATGCATGTTTGGTTTATTTATTTATTTTTTTTTCTTTTTTTTTTTTGTTTAAAATGAATATATGATAACGTAATTACGTAATTAAAAACTTTACATCAAAATATATTAATGAAGCAAAGCAATGTTAGGCCTTTAAAAAACAATCTCTATATATATTATTATAGAAATGCGTATAGAACTGTATCTATCTACAAATATAGATGATATCTTAAACACACACATATATCCCAATATAATATCCATATATATATATGTATAATCGCATACCTTCTTCATATATACATGCTCAAGCAGAGACTGGACATGTATATCAGAGGGCTGGGGTCTTAAAAACATTATGAGAGAAAACACAAAAGAACAAAAAAAGAAAAACACTAAAACGACCAGTTGTTTAACTTCTTTTATTATAAAAAGCAAAAAACAAAAAAAACAAATGTACTCCAAAGACGTAGAAAATTACTTGTAAGGCTTAATATAGAAGTAAGTAGTGATACCAAGTATATAACTTGAAGAATTTTTCTATTGTTTTCCTTAGATGCTAACACACACTATATATAAATAGGTAACAAGTAACGATTACATTAACGTTTAATTAAAGCAATTGTGTCTGAATTGTGTTCTACTGTAGGTTCACCGTAACTAATGGACAGCAGCACACAATTTTATCTTTACCTACAAAGTATAGGAGTTAACTCTCACACTTTACAAGATTTATATAAATAAATCTTTTAAATATTAATGTTCGTATATTCGTATTAACAAAAAGAAGAATCAAAGAAAACAAAAAGATTCGAGGCAGCCACACATTTTCGTCTCTCTTTCGATTTCTTTCACGTTTACTTAATGTATTTACTATAAAGATTACAATGAAGAAAAAAAAAACAAAAAGCAGGAGTCATATAAAAATATTATTATTAAAGATAATTAAAATATGGTTCAAAAATGAAAAGAAAACAAATTATTAAAACTAAGTAAGAAAGGCTTTATTACCAAAGATATAAACACAAATATTATTTCTACTTCATTTAATGGATTATAAACAATATTAAAAATATACATAATTTTTTTTTTTTTTTTGTCAACAAAAAAGAACAAGATATTAAAATATAAAATAAGGAATATTTAAAAAAGTTCAATCAAAATTATAACTATAAAAATCTTAAAAAAAAAAAAATATTCTAAAAATCTAAACAATTTTTTTTTTGTTTTTTACCTAACAATTAAAAAAAATTTTTTTTTTTTTTACAAATTTTTAAAAAAGGTTTTTCCCAAAAGATAAAGAAAAAAATAAAAGGCTTTAGTTTATATTTCTATACCACTGAAATTGGCCTCAAATTATATATACATATATATATATATATACAATAAGTTATTGCTATCGATGTATTAAAAGGACAAATATTTATATGAAATTAATTATAATAATAAAAGATAGTAAAAGGAAGTAACGAATAATACTAACGTTAATTGTAATAATAATAAAATAAAATAAATAATATATATGGAATATATGTAATAAATGATAACAGCCTCCTAATCCTATATATGTTCAGTTAATTACGCTAACCATAACAGTGGTATTCATTTTTCTCTGATCTCCGACAGATATTTAGTTTTTCAGTTTTTCATTTTTCGATTTTTTCGTTAAACGATTTCTACCCATTTTTTTTTTTAAATCCATTTTTTATGGATTATTACTAATATTAATAAGAAGAATATTAAGGATACACACCAACAACAATTAAACAGATATTAATATAATATTAACAAATTTCAATAACAACAATCACGTAAAGAAAAGTAAAAAAAAAAAAAAGAAAAGAAAAGAAAACCGAAAATACTTTTGTTTTCATTGCAAAGGCAAGTATTATGGAGCATACCTGGCAACCATTTCCAGAATCCATTTGATATTCTCTCTTTCACATCCTTATCCCCACTACAACCATAAACATAGATATAAAAAACAAGAAGGGCTTGTCGTTAGCCTTTCGCACAAGTCCTCAGTGTAACCTTTTTTTTACTAGGTTCTCATCCTTAAATAGCTTTTTTCATCTTAATTAGCCTTTTCCATCTCTTCGGCAACGTCTTACTTAGATCGGGGATTTGCGACGTCAGAATTCTAAAGTTATTGGCTTGACCGGCACATCCAAAAACTCAATGTCTTGACATTACAATTTTTTTCCCCTTTTTTTATTGTATAACGAATCCCTCTGGGGATGTCCAATATTTGTGTAGTACGGTGACGGTGGGAAGGAAGTGAGCAAATGGAAAGAGACGGCGAAATAACCGCAGTCTAATGAGCGTGCTCAGCGTTCCTTCACCGATGATGATATGGTTCGCGCGAATTTTGATTGTTTATTCGAATCTTAAGTCATTTCTTAATAAACTGTGTATATTAAATGAAAATAATATAAGACGTTTTATTCAAATTGTGGGACCCATTTAGCATATCGTCATAAACAGCTCCACTCAGAGTGGTATTAAATCTTCGGTTGGAAAAATTATTTTAATTAGAGAAAACCACGTCTGGTAAAAATAGGAGGAGGAGGTAGGTGTAGCTGAGTGCTATCATCGCGAAAAGTCAATCTAGAGTATCTTCTCGCATCTTTGCTTTTTAAACATCGACTAAGCCGCACCAGTTGCATTGTCCAGTGGTGATTTCATCAAACTAGAGCGGTTCATAATAATATTTTTGATTTTCATTAGCCTTGATCATATTCTTCAATTCTCACTGGGCTCAGGTGCTGATCTTAACCATGCTACGACTTAACAGCACTTTACGCAAATGGGGACAAATGGGGTCAAATATTCCTTGCGCTTCAGTCGAATAACTTGTGGTCCTAGTTGAACCTTTGAGATGATAACTCTGCCTGGATAAATAAATAAGGAAGTGTACACACTTTAGCAGACGGAAACGTGTGCACCCTATAAGCTTATTCTTCGATAGTTTTGTGTGTTCAGGCCATTTAATAAATTTAACGTATCCCTATGGATGGTGTTTGTGCGATCTGTTAAAGATTCGAAACTTTTCAAAGATGATTGGTAAGTTACAAGCGTATAATCCGGTCGAAACTGTTCATGCAAGCTAATGCAATGTAAAAAAAAATGAGAAGGAAATAGAAACATATGGCAACGATCCGCAAGCTGAACTTTTTGAACTTGTCTGTAATGTCTTACTGCAATGAGAAAATGTAAACACTTTGAACTTATCTTTGCATTTTTTGTGTGTTCAGAGCTTTTCATAAGCTTCACAAATCTCAAG
>NW_023998422.1:7382072-7447082 GCF_014805625.2 Glossina fuscipes
TCTGAAAAAAATTCAATAACGCTTTATGGCCATATAAAAGAAAAAATGTAAGCACTTTCAACTTATCCTTGTATATTTTTATGCGTTCAGAGCATTTCATAAACATATCTCTTTGGCGGCTAACAGTAATAAATAAAACAGAAAATAAGCACAAGACAGATAAGCACGGATTTGGTCTTAATCCGATACAATTTCTTTCTTATTTTGTTTTTATACGTTTAAGTTATAAATATTATACATTTTTTGTTTATTTATTTATTTTTTTTTTGTGCAATTAACGCTTAAAGAGTTTGTTCGTTAAAACACTACTATTGAAATCTAATTTTTTTTTATTGCTACTAAAATTGCTTTCAATTAATCCTAATAATAGTTAGTGGTTAGTTTTTAATTAATTATCATGGTTTTTATACGTTTACCTTTCATGGCATTAAATAGCGAATTGGGAAATAATTGGACTTTGTCTCATAGTAAGCATGTTTAATTTAATTCCACATTACCTTGTAGTTGCCTTCCACCCAATTTCAAGGCCATCTACTGTCATCTTCTGCAAAAACCAAACGGCTGCACTTGAAAACAAACAAGTAGGTTATGTTCAACATTTTGGACGTTTTTTCGACACCCACTACTTCAATGTGATTATAAGTGCATGTACGTTACTTTACGATAATCGTATCATGCGAGTATCTTCTTACGGATAGCGAGTTACCTTTACTTTATACTTAAACTTTAGACAGTAAATCTTTTGTTATTGATTGGCATTACTTTGTCCACTGTGCCGAAAAGTTTCTAAAACCCTCTTTAATAATTTTACATTGGCATAGGTTGCAGCATGTAACCTATGGGTGAAGAATATTACCTTTTTCAGTCGAGAGATGCGGACGAAAAGCAGGGAAGGCCAAAAAAAGCACATCTTCTTCAGCTTACTGTAGTAAGCTTCCTTTTTTTATTAGAAGCAGAATGACAAACTTGAACACTACCATCCGTAGAGGAGTAACGTAAAGAAGAGCGCGCGCGTGTGCGTAAGAGATGTTTGGGACTTCTGCTCATTAAACGCTTAAGCGATTAATGACAAGTGATGTATGATTTTTTAGTTAGTTATATACGGTGTTTGTGTAACTCCAACAGAGCAACCCATAAAACTGATCCCAACAACATCATCCAGGCGGTCTTGTTTTTCAAAGTTCGTTAGCTTAGAGGCTTAAACTAAAACCATTTACTTTTAGATGCAAGATACGGAGTTCGGTTCGTTCATTCAGCGCTTGTGTTTGCCGTTTATGTTTATGTGTTTTTGTTGCTGTTGTTGTTGTTGTTACAAACAGCATTTCTTGTTATCGCTTTCGTTTCTGCGCAAACTTCCATTCATTGCCGAAACTAAACGTAGGTAAATGAATGAGTTGAGAGTGAGTGTTTAACGTGAGTTGCTTGTAGCTGAGATGGAAGTATAAATCGAATCTGGATTCGAACCACAATCACAGTCGAAGCCAAAGTGTCTTACAGTAACGTACTCTAAGTATCACACAAATTTAAATTTAAACTACGTTATCGCGTGTCCCGGAAATTGTATTCCTTATTAACATAAAAAACATCATGAAGTTTCTCGTAAGAAAAACGTTTTTTTTTTTTTTGTTTCTTTTGTATCCATATAAGGCGATAACCGACAATTGCAATTTTTTTTGTATTTTTTGCTTTTTAGATCTTGTGCTCATTTGTTGTTGTTGCTGCCAGCGCTTTGAAAATCCACGATTTAGGTCATTTCGGTGGACACGAACATGGACATGAACATGGACATGAACAAGAACATGGACACGGACACGAACAGGAGCATGTGGAATTCAGCCATCATGAAGTTGCTCCCCAACACGAGGAAACCGAACATCATTCTCACGTTGAGCACAAGCACGCCCAATCTCATCAAAGCGTCAAATTGCATCACTATCATGCCGTTCCTGTTTACGTTAAGAAGGAAGATCAACATTTAGTCAAGAAACCCGTCGAAATTGGAGACACCAAGCAAATATTGAAACTCATTCATCCCGAAACTGAGAAGAACCATAACCACGGTGCCGTATTGGAGGAACATAGCGAATCCAAATTCCATCATATCGGTCATTATGAAGAGCCACACTTTGAACATTATCATCATCATGAATAAGACTCTATGATAAGCTTCATACGTAGGCTGTAAATACTCGCGAAGAGATCCTTCTTGTGATGTTCCTTTTTACTCATTTCAACCATTGTAGGAGTAAATCTCCAAGCGATAGTGATTTTCCTTTCGATATAACATAATAAATTAACACAATTTCTTCTTTCATGGATTTCCTTGCTTTTCTTGCTCTACATTTTTTTTTTTTTTTTTTTATTATTATGTTAATTTTGCGTTAAAATGAATTTTTTTTATATTTTTGTTTTTTGTGTGAATGATTCAAAATGAAAGAAATGCATTTTAATGTAACCTATTCATAGTGTAACATGCACACGCATATGTTGCATAATTTAGATAAAGCTTAGTACACACATTCGTGCAATAGACGTGAAGTAAAAGTGACTTATTCGCGTGCACATAACAATAATAATATTGGTAATAAGCTGGCCAACTGTGCACATTTAAGCAATGCACTTATGCACTTTTCTTCTTTTCTTTTTGGCGAAATTCATTAAGAATTTTTACCTCCAAAAGGCCTTTCATTTGCATTGGTGCTTATGGCAAAAAAAAAAAAAAAAAAAAAAAAAAATAGAAAATGATAATTAAGGAATACGGATGCGTCATGTGCTTCCTACCCAAGACGATATATAGAGGAAATTGTCCTCTGTCGGCTAAAATGAGAAGAAAGGATTGTATCGTGATTATGATACCTCCGCTATCACAAAGGGTATAGGACGAATTATTTTTTTTCCCAAAAACGTTCATTTTGGTAATAAATATGAGTTACGTTATGATTTACGGATAGACGGAATTAAGTATTCTTCCCGACGCGTGTTCTTGACGCCCACAATTTGAAACCATCAAAGAAAAATATACATGCTCTTGTCCGCATAATATATAACATAGGAACAGACATGCGGAATTTGAGTCAATGAACTCATGTTGAATAGGAATGCGTGCACACCTGTAGAACATAGGAGTCGTCTTACTGGGTATTACAAAAATAACAAAAACAAGAAGCGACAGCATAGGTCACCGCTTAGCGACGGGGAATTGAACCCCGGTCTCTCGAATAATAACCAAGGATACCAGCTCGATTGAGACGTGCAGGTGGACTAATTAGACGCATGGACAGACATCGGACGTAAATTCATAAATTTGAATCATTTTCTAAGTTGATCGGCACAACCATTGTTTGTCTACCGACTCGTCCAGCTCATTGACTTGTGTCAGAGACAATTGACTTCGCTCGAAAATCGCTTTGTTTAATTAATTTTCTATCATTTGATCTTGTAGTCCTTCTGCGTATCCAGCTTCCCATCAATGATCTTGAAATTATGCTGTGAAAAGTTTCCCATCATTTGCTCCGTTTGCTTTTATATATATATAGCTTTCTGCAAAAAATTGCTCTTTGTATAAGAAGCTTTTGCTTGCGAAAAGCTTTAATTAGCTCTCTCTCCCTCTCTGGTTATAGCATGTGAAAGGTAGCGATATTTTTTCTTTTCTGTTGCGCATAATTACAAGCTTGAAAAGCTTTTTGTTGTTGCCGTTTACTTTGTAAAGCTAGTAGCTGTTGTTGTAAATGCAAATTTTTGTTTACATTTGCCCTGCACGTGCTATTGTTTACATTTGAAAAGTAAGAAAGAAAAGTCAGTAAGTATGCAAATTAGCGACTTGTGTGTTTTGTTTTTGCATTTTATACACAGATTTATTTGTCTTCTATTCTCTTTGTAGTTATTGCTATTTCGTTAATTTAAATTATTTATCACAATTTTTAATCATAAAAAATTTGTAATAGTATTGCTATTATTATAAATTTTTAAAATCTTTACTATTAAAAATATAATAAATTCGCTTTTTTAAATTTCACTTTTGCACGTTTTGATCTTGATTTTCTCAACATTTGTTGGATATAATCGTGGAATTAATTGAGAATGAACAAAGGAGTAGTGCTGGTGGTAAAATTTTCTCTTTAACTTCTCTTCCAATGTATCTTTGAATGTCTAACTTTTAAATTAGGTCATCCATAATTAGCGGTGCAGAAGCAGCAGACCTTGCCGCTCGACCAGCTTGTCCATTGACCAATAAACCGATATGACTTGGTATACAAGGCATTTTAATTTTATCGCCGCTTGTTGTGCTGATATTTCTTAAGTTGTTGAAGATGCTCCAACTCGGAATCAAGGGTTTTCGAATAGCTTTTAATACAGACAAACTATCAGTGACAATGATAGTTTTGAGTTTACCTTTTTAAGAACCTTAAGGTTGGCTTCGGAATGTAAAAAAAATATAAATAATACTAAGATCGGCCACACGTGGTTTTGTTGCACTGTTTTATTAAACACTAAGAAATTAAGGACGGAAA
Source organism: Glossina fuscipes (assembly GCF_014805625.2). Classification (NCBI taxonomy): domain Eukaryota; kingdom Metazoa; phylum Arthropoda; class Insecta; order Diptera; family Glossinidae; genus Glossina; species Glossina fuscipes. The sequence goes on from NW_023998422.1 coordinate 7,386,584, forward strand.
ATATTTTTACATCACAAAGCTACAGGGATCGTTGCAACAGAGTTTAATATAGTCATAATCAATACCGCTGATCATATTCTTAATAACTGTTGTTTCTTGTGAAATATTTCCTCGTTGTTGTTGGTATGTGAAATATTATGTCAAGCCACACTTACCTTCTTTTTAAAAATTTTCAAATGCTTGTTAAATAGTTGACAAACACAGGATTTCAGCTTCAGCATTACTCAAAGATATATACATGAAATATGTAATATAAACGCTTAGCATAAAAATAAATATGTAATATAGTATATAAATACTCATTAATCAATCTGAAAAGAAAGCAGAAAACGGCATATTTGATACATTTTGACAATACTTCACAAAGTTAGAAAATGGCTATAACAGTGTCGATCTCAGGATTAAAGATTTATAATTTTGTTTTAATTAACATAAATTTTGGAGACTTTTCAAGTGGGTATAAAGCTTTGCTTTTCCCTTTCTTGTAAAACGCTCTTTTCTTTAAAAGTGAAAAACTCTTGATGTCAGTGTTGCTGTTTTTTTTCTTCTTCTAAATAAAATTCACGAATTTATTGAAAATTCACCATAAATTAATTTTTTCGTTTGGCGACCATTAAAACTGCCATGAGAATATATATTTAAAATAAGAAATTCCCTTAATGGCAAGTGCTCGTGTTCGTGCTTTAAAAGCTTTAAAGCGATGGTTGCAAAGCATAGCAGAGTATCAGTTTGAGACAGTTGGAAATAAAATATGCATTATTGGCATTACTGTTTTTCTCCGCTTTTTTTAATAGAGGTCAGCTATCTCGTTAGCAATTTTATAGGCTTAACGTATTTATTTATGTCTACATAATATTATTATTTTTCCGTGCTGCATTACCGGGATTTATATTTTCTTTTAAAATTATATATATACATATAATCAAACAAGTAAGTAAGTAACGCCGAATTTACGTTTTGAAAAGAGTACTGCCAACCCAAAGAAAATAGCATCAAAACCCAACAATGTTTTTTCAATTTCATTCCATTTCATTGTTCCACTTTCGCTTGGTTTAAAATGTATTCAAATTTCATTAAATTTTCGGTTGACAGTAAGGAACGGTCTCTCTCTCTCTCTCTCTCTCTCTTTACTTTGCACGATTGATTGTTCTCTTCTAAAGAAGAGAAAACAAAATATAGAGAGAAAATTGCCACTTTTTAACAATTGCTTACATGAATATAAATCTAAGCATTGATTTTTTTTACTCAATTTTTGCTGCCGTAGCAAAGCAAATTTTACTCTCTTACTCTCAAAGAGATAAAAAGGCACAGCAAAGTAAATTTCACTGTCAAAACGGAAAAAAGAAATCCACATTCATATAATATTTTGGATATTTGAAAAAATTTTAAAAATATTTTAAATAACTATACGAATAGTTAATAGCTTTAAATACAATTGATATTTTTAAATGTTCAAAGTTAATAAATCAAATAATTCAATTTTTTCAATTTTATCTTTTATACTCTTCTTAATATTAATAAGAATGATCATGTAATGATAATGTAATTTTATTTTATTTATATAAGAGAGGAATCATCGCATTGTAACAAAATCCTTTCAATGCTTATGAATATTTAAATGTTCCATACATTTGGAAAAGATATAGACAGGAGAAAATAAAAGCTATCGTCCATAAGTTTCTATAAATTGAGAATTTATGTTATCATAATACAAGCATTATGAAAAAAGATCTATAAGAAGTATATAGCGTTCATCTCTAGCTAAAAATCTTATTTACGGTATTTTGTCATTGGTGTGGTGTCTAAAATCTCAATGTAAACTTTTCAATTTTAATTAATTTCTCCATCCACGGAGGGTTTTAAAAATTCGACTCATTCTAAAATTTTAATTTAAGCATTTCTAGAGAAGAGAGAAATCACCTTTTGAGAGTAAAATTTACTTTGTTATGCATTCTTACGAAAGATGTTTTTCACTTTTCTGAGAAGAAAACTTACTTTGCTGTAAACTCTTATGGAAAATTTTATTTGACTTTTCTGAGAGTAAAATTTACTTTACTTTCAGTTTGAAATGCTTGTGACTACACAAAGTATGCAATATGTTCGAGGGTTCGAAGGTTCGACGAAAGCCTTTCAAACATGTTGGCCAACGATTTGCTTCTTTTTGAGCAAATTGTGCAAATAATTTCTTTGCGAAAGTTAGTTAGGATAAAGAAAAGGATGCGTAAATTTATGCAGCTGATCAGCTGCCGTGTGCTGAGTATGCTGAGTAGTTTCTGTGATTAAAACTAGTATTAAATCAAAGTATAGAGTCAAAAAAAAAAAAAAAAGAATAAGAAAAGAAAAAATAAAAAAAAAAAAATTAGTATTTAAAAAAAAAAAAATTTTTAATATTAAATGAAAAAAATCAATTAAAAATATTTTTTCAATTCCCTGCATAAATCTTTTACTTTTTTAACGAAATTTGAAACGTGTACCGCTTAACGTTGTTGTCGCACAATAAACGGAAAGATGTCCTTGTAAGGTTTTTTCGTTAATATACATAATACAAATATATATATATATACATATATATATATATATATATATATTTTTTTTTTTTTTTGGTGTATATTTTCGTTATAAACGTGAACTTCCTCCTGTTTATTTACATATAACCGCACACATATACACATATAAATATGCAAATATTTAAATAGTAGCTAGATAGTAATGAATAGTGTAGACGGTTAAGATGGTAGTGGTTTGGTTTCGTTTGTTTATTGTTGGTTTTTTCAAGTTGTTTACCAGTGAAATGAAATTCAAAGGGAACTTCAAGTGCCTTCTTCTAGGCTCAAAATAGCATTAACGCAGGTGTGCTTACTCTTCAAGCAAACGCAACAATAACAAAATTTAAATGCAAGACTTTAGCTACGCGTGTAGTTGGAGGTTTGTATTTTCATTTGTGGGAGCTTGCATGTGTGCGCATATGTTTGTGTGTGTATATGTATATATATATATGTATGTAGTTGTATTTGTTCGGGCATGTGTATGTGTGTTTGCGTGCGCGAATCTTTGAAATGTCAACTTTATTTACTATGTCACGTGCAGAGAGAAATGTTGTAAATATAGAAATCTTTTAATAAGCAAAGCAGGCGAAAACAAGTGTTTCGTGAATTTTTAATGTCGGCTGCTGTTACCATAATGTTGTGTTAGCATACGTGCGAGAAGAACAGCTTCCTCTTCACAAAATGACTGACAAATTTGTAAATTTACAATTTTTGTTATGTTGAGAGTGTTCTATCAAGAAATTGAAGTGTTAAACGTGTGTCTTATTAAAAAAAAATAAAGAAAAAAAGAAAAAAGAAAGAAAAGAAAATCAATGAAATATATATTAAAAGCCACACACAATGGCATATCGTTATTAAAATTTAAAACATTGCTTCAACAAATAGATTGGCCACGATAATGGCCTCGCGAATGTTACTTATTTCATTTTGTTTTATAAAGTTCTGAGAAAATTAACATTATTTAGCTATTTTTCCATACATTTCCTGTCTTCTTTTCGTTTTTCGTTTTTTTTTTTTTTTTTGTTGTTATTGTTATTGTTTTCAACTCGCATTTAAATCGTTATGAGTGAACGCGGTGTTGTGAGCGCGGGTGCGGGCCGTTACGCTCGTGTCAGTCCCATACCTGGCCGGGGTAGTAAAATTGCATATTCACCTTGCCCGCTAAACGATAGCCAGGACATGGAATTGGCGGGAAATTGTTTAGCTATACCGATGTCTTCCATAAACACAAACAATTCAACAAACAACAACAACAACGTAAACAAAATGAATAAAAAAGGTGGGTGTTGCTCTAGGTAAATATTAAAGAAAAAACAACAAAAAAAAAATGCATTAATGTCATAACTAGTTGTAGTTGTTTGCTTGTTTGCATGGCAATGGTATTTAATTTTGTATTAAACAAATTCTTTTTTGTTTTGCTTGCATGCATGCTATCAGAGTTATTCAAGGCAAAGAATTTGATATCGTTTAACGAATCTAATAAATGCTTCATGCTTTTCCTTCATCATATGCTCAGCAACCGGTTCTGCATGTTACATCATTTCATTTGTAATATCAAGAAATTCTCGTTAGCGATTTCAGAAAATATACATATATCACATTTAGATATATCCGTCTATTCGTCATGGTCGAAAGGATGAGATGAAAAACTGAATGCACATGTTCCTGGTTAAGGTTTAAAGATCAAAGTCGAAAATGCGATAGGCGAGATTTACTGATCAGCGAGCATAGAAAAACTCGAAAAACTTTTCTTGGTCACTTTCTAATTAAAATACTCCTGATGATACCTTTACGGATGCATCTGCCTTCGGTTCTTTCAAGATTCGCTAGAAATAAAAGCGAGCATAAGTTTTCATTTATTACACCTTGGCTCATGCTACCAAGAGGACCTTAGTAGGCGCAAGATTTTAATCCGATTTAATGCTTCACTCTTCGTCCTTTCTGTCTCTTTTAAAAGGCACGGACTCGTTCTCAACATATAAAATACCACATGTAACCGAAGCCAAAGGTATCGTTTACTTTTATCTTAAAGTAGGGTATCGTTAATGCAGTCTTAAGTCTTAAGTAGTTAAGAATATTCTCAGTGCATTTAGCCTTTATATCCGGGTATGAAGTCAAAACAATCCGTCCGTTGGACGGGCTTTCTTAGTTTCAAGAAACGCGCACCTGAAGTATAAAACGGAGCCGAATCAGATGCAGTCCCCCGTAATGCTATGGCTTGATTTTCTAATAAAAAGTCTCAAAGAACTAATAAAGTGCGAGGCGGAGCATTCCGTAGGTCTAACCGAATCCGAAGAACGCGTACCGCTCTAAAATGATTTCTTAACAGCTTGGCTCCTTGGAAGAAATTCGTAGTGCACCAGATTTCCCTTATAGGAAAAGAAGTATTATTAACTTCCGTTGTAGGAAGAGGCAAACAAGTTGATGTATATTTACGAAATCCCTCGAAATTCGTAACAATAGGAGAAAAAATGTAAAAAAAAAAAAAAAGGTTTTCAAAAATGTAGGCAAAGACTTTAAGGTGAAGCAATTAACGCTTAAATGTTTAGCACAAATTCGATACACAGGCGTCCAAAAAATTCATTGCCAAAATGATCCTAAACTAGTCGACTGGCACGTTCTCAAACAACTTGAGAAAATTGTTTTTTTTTTTTTTTGTTTGGTTTTGGTTTTATTTAGCAAAAGTGATTTTTATAGGCTTTGTTTCTTTTTCTATTATTGTTATTGTTATTGGCCATAAGTTGGCTTTTGTTTAATCGCCAGCTTTTGTTTCTAATAATACACAAATGTGATTTGAGCAAATGTTTGCATGTGAATGCTTACTAAAAGTAAATCATCTGAAATGAAAGAGCTGTCGTGTCGTTGTCATTGGTTATTGTTATTGGTGTCGCTGTCGCTGTCGCTGTCGTTGCAATGTTGCATGTAGATCCTATCATTGTTTTTGCATACACTATCTGACAGGGTTGTCTTTACGCACGCATAGACAATCTGCTCTTGCGCTACTGACAAACAAAAAATGTATATTAATTTTCTCATTGCATTTGTCACATTCCTAAGGATCAATGTGATCGTGGCGTCATTGCATCGCAGAGTATACCTATGTCCTTGATCAGCTTATTTAGTACTTACTTACCCTAACGCTCCTGTCTGCACGTTCAACTATCCTTCTGTGTGTTTGTTTGTGTTGCTCCCACATGTAGCCACAGTTGTGGGCTATGAAAGATTGTACGTAGAGATCTCATTGGCAATTAAAAAACACCCATGCTTTGGGCTTTAGGACGATTCTGATTCTAATCGTAGCATAAAAGAGCAAAGGTATTATGACAAGTAAACTTCATCGGCTTATTAGCATGGATAGGTAAGATGTGTCACATAACTGCTCCTCTCCGATAATGCAAACGTGGCTGATTGACTAATGAAACGTTGCCAGGCTTTTCTATATATATTCGTGAAGTATGGTAAACGTTATAGGCTCGTGCTATGGCGACCATATATCTTTCGTATTATTTTTAAACATTTTGAAATCTATTTGTTTGATATCGAACGTAATCGTCTGCTTTCACATTTTGCCAACAAATTTTGCATTTATTGTTGCAGTCAGTTCGCATTATCAAAAGATGATTGTTGGCAGCATTTGTTTGCTAACATGTGCTAGTCTGTAGCGGCAACAATACCAGCAAGGACTTGCTTGTATAATTATCATCAATGCAGTTGACAATTGACAGCATAAATGATTTATTCACTCTCTGACTGTGACTGTGTATGTTCGATGCTATTATTTACACTACATTTTTGTAGGTCATTTACAATGTTTTATGATACATGCACAATACATATACTTTTTTTAAACAGTTTCCCTTTAAAAAGTCAGTAAATAAAAATAATAAAAAACGAGTAAAAGTATTACAGCCGGCCACGGCCGACCATCCAACACCACTTCGCTTTGTACGGTCATAAGGCCTTACATTTTTTCATGTTACATTAAATTTTCATTTACTTACATTTTAATGTAATTTAGATTTTCGTACACTTTTCAAAATAACGTATTATAGGCGAGAAGGAAATGGCCCAAACTGAACCATGTTTCAATAACGTTCGTCCTTGGGCCAAAACAGTAAACTGTGTACCAAATTTCATCAAAATATTTTAAAAATTCCGATCTGTAAATTGAATAAGGAGAAATATGAGAGAGACCGACGGACGGACGGACAGACAGACTTAAATCGATTCAGAAAATGATGCTGCTTCTGGATTGGTTTAATACAAGGTGACTGACTCTACTTAATATACCCCGTACCATAGATAATGAAAGATGTAGTAAGTAAAAAAAATTATCTTTGACTTTCACCGAACCATTAAAATCCACTCCATATCCATATCTCTCAAAAAGAAAACTCAAAAAACTACACTTTCTTACTTTAAAATATTGAGTGAGCTTCGCTGACCGTTGGCTGAGGAGCCAACTATACAAGGTGCACGTGTTGTAGTTTATGAGTGATGTAAAGTAAAGTAAAGGAAAGCAGAGGAGTTTTTAGCTTAGGTGGAACTCTAATATTGTACCCCTTGATCTGTTTGGTCCCTTTTTTAATACGATAGGAGCTTCGCTTGTTGTTGCCAACTTCAGAGCGAATATCTTAATGTTTGCCAGAGGCAAATACACAAATGAGCGGACAGAGGGACAAGTGCAAGCACACCTCTATTATCTCACAATTTGATTCTGATCGAGAACATGTACACTTTATACGATTACTGAAGCTTTCATCTAAGTGTTGCAAACATTCCGAAACAATGAATGTGCTTCCATAATGCAGTGACGTCAGTATGAAAAAAAAAAAAACATGAAAGAAATTCCATTAAAACAACTATTAGAGCTTAAGGTGATTTTGTGTAATCATCAGATAAAGAGGTTTTTTTCAAATCTTTGTCGGTCGTGAGATTGAAATCATTTTCGCTTTGAACTTTTAAGTGTGCCTTACAGTTTCGAAACGGTACATTTGGTGCAGCAGACGAAATTGATCGTGTTTTCTAACAACTAAGTTGGGGGAATTTCTCTTTCTCGACTTGACCTATGTTTCATTCCAAAACGTCTTGATATAAATAAATGTTCAGCTTCAACTTTCTATCTCGTGCGAGATTAGTAAGTGGAAAGAGAAATATTTAAATTGCATCAGAGTCATATGCTGTTTCAAAACATATGCTTTATGGAGTCTTCGAGGCGCATTTCTCGCTAATATTTTCAAGAGGCGCCTTGACTTTTCGAACACAGAAATCTTTCCTTCAGTCAAGACAAATGCAAACGAGCTAATAGTTTAGGCCTTCATCGGAGCTAAACTTTACGACGCAATAGACTAAAAGATCGGCTAACTCTCAGTCGGGGCATGCCATCAGTGTGAGTCAATTGCTTGGCTTCGTGTTTGATAATAAAATAATTAAGAAACTTATATTCGGCTGTCATCGAATCCATTGTATCCATTGCTGTTTCCCAAAAAGGACAAAAAAGATAAAATAACTAATTTTTCGCAGGTTATTTTTTCCATTTTCCAAAAAAAAATTTCTTCCTTACAAGGTGTGTTGGCGTTGTAGGCGTGTCCCTTAAAAAGTTTAGATCACTTTCAAATTCTTTTGAGAGAATGTGTACCACAGATACTACGGCGGCCGGGTAGATGGACATGCCTAGGTGCCCTTCGGATTTAAAAACGACCAAGAATTTATATACCTTACGGGATTTTCAAAAATTCAATTTGATAGGCGTGGTCAATTTTTCTAATTTTTTTACGTAGTACTGCAGGCGTGTCCCTTAACTTATTTGGCTCATTCTCAATACCAATCTGCATGCAAGAGATTCCAATGTTTTTGCAACAACTGCCGCTAGCTTGATTTTTGTGGCCAGGAGAGTGTTTACATTAGATACACAGACGGACAGAGGAGCATGCTCCAATCGGTTCACAATTTGATGCTGATCCAGAATGTATATACTTTGTGGGATCTTTGAAGCGTCCCTCTGGGCGTTGCAACCAGTTTGACAAACGAATACACCTTTCATCTTCCGATGATGGGGAATGATGTTTCTAAAAATCGATGATACTAAGCAGCATTTCCTTTGCCTAATTAACGATTACTTAGCTGCGTATTAAAGCGGAGAGGTCAGATCCTAAGGCCAGTTTACATAGGTATCGAACGTGCATTTTGGGTTGCTGTTACTCGATACCGATATCGCTTGTAAAATATCGCTCGTTTTTAGGTTGAAAGCAAAACTGTTCCTATGTAAAATAAAGTGAAATATCATTTGAAAAACACATATTTAACAAGATCACAAACACAGCCATAGAAAACCTCAGAAATTCTACAAAGAGCTGGCAAAACGAATAAAATTAAACAGTTATCGTTGATGCGTTTACCTCTTGAGACCATAAAATATGAAACTGTATAAATGAATATGGATGCGACGGAGAAATTTCTAGGAAAGACAAAAAAGGGAAAATAGTTTCAAAGGAGACCGGAAAGGAGGAGACATTTCGTGTTTAGTAGTTTGGATAGTGCATAGACCGGTGCATTTAAGATGGAGGCACAAGAAGAATTAGATAATTTAAATACACACCGACTTATGTAATTCAATTGATTCAATTTTATTATTATTATCATTATTATTATAATAAATTTAGTTAGAGAATAAATTCTAAGACTAAAAAAGTCTTAAAAAGCACTAAGGTATCTAAGTGCTTTCGGCTTTACTCCAAACTCTATCGCACTTCAGATTTGAATCCACGACCATTGAATTGCTAGTCAAGACTCTTGCCGACTCGGCCACTCAGGCGGATTGATTAAATTTTGTTTTTTATTTTTGTTTTTTACATATTTGAAATTCTTTCATCAAAATTTCTGTTTTCAAATTTTATATTTGTTTTGCTTATTTATTTATTTACTTTTTTCTTTCTCTACTTGGCATTATTTTGACATTATTACTGACATATACTGACGCTATCACAAATATTTCATAGTAAGTGCAACAAACGAGAATCCCAACTTGATAAAAAAGCCATCAAGCATCATGAAGCCAAAAGGCGATCGTATCGTTCTTGTCTTTCGTATCGTGTCATAATTCGATAACAAGAAGAATATTTCGACCTCTCGTACCTAAGAAACAAAGCCATATCGCCTTTTGCCAAAATGCCGTATGATGGCCTTTTTGAACTCAAGATAAGCTGGTTTTTTTTTTTTTCAATATGGTCGCATCCTTCACTCCCTCTCTTCTCTTCATCATGCCTAATCAGCAGCGTGTCCACACATATAAGGGACATACCATGAGTTGCTACGCATAACAAAAAAAAGATTGAAAATATCCTTTAGATCTTGACTTTTTTCTCATTGCAAATCTATGATTAAAATTTGGAAATAACAACCAATAACCAACCATCAGACAGACAGACAGACGTCAACCTACTTGGGGTATGTTGGTTTGCAATTAACGTACGTGACGGCGAGACTTTGCCTATAAGTGGTTGAGATTCTGTTATCAATAATTTATGTCTTCCAAAAGAACAAAAAATATTTTGCCAAATCTAGTATCGTAGAATTTTATACTGATGTAACATACAATGCGAAAATGCTCGACGTAGCAGACTATAAGTCTGTCAGTGCAGATCATAATCTATGTGTTAAGTATGATGACTTAATGGCCTTGAAAATTAATACTTAATATACATCGATACGTTTTCTTTATGTCTCTCTATCTGCAGATATATTTTATGCGAAAACTATATATGTAAACAAAGTGTGTCAAGGACACACACTCGAAAAGCATGATCAGCAACGCTTTCATTTTTTATGAGATCACAGTCATGATTTTCTATATATGTCACTAATATCGCTATAAATGTAAATACAAAGAAATCGAATATGATAAAAAAAGCAGAGATTCCCAAATGTTCAAATAAGTAAAAAAAAAAAAGGAATGTTTAGCTTGGAGATGGAATGCATTCACAATCGGTAGTACTTTGCTTATGTCATTACATTATTACATCGCTCGATACCGCTCAATAGTTTATGGTATCGAATAAATTTCTGCATATCTTACCTGTGTTTAGTCATTTTTGAAAGATTTGGCAGCACTTTGTTCGCACTAAATATTAACTTAGGTCTATTTAGATGCGAATAAATCCGTTTAGATTGAAAATTCAATTTAAAGTTGTAGACTGCAAATGATCATTTATTTGATATTTATTGAACGCGTCCTGACCTTGAACTGACAGTATTTAAGAAGAACAAGTAAGAACATTATGAGCATTAGGTACTCTAAGCCATTTCGTCTGGCATAGTTATTCACTAGTTTTGCTAGGAATACACGAAAAATTACTTCGTATTTTTCTGCACAAAGATGCCCAAAATATCAAATGGTTCGATCCAAATGTAGCAAACCTGATTTACTTCTTAAAAATTTCATTATTTTTCACATTTCGTCATAAAAAGCTAGAAATTCGACTCCCTCTCCATGCAAAGAATTGCTTTTCATGATAATCCCTTTATATGTGAGGATCTAAAAAATAGACCTATGTCATCCAAATCACATAACAATTTTCTAAATTGTTACTATGGACCCATGTGCATCATAAAATATTAAAAATTAAACCATTTTCTGAAAGGCTTACTATTCACGCGAAATCTTGGGCTCCAAGTCGGGTTCAAGATATAAATCCACGAGTTTGAAATTTACTGCACTTAATTTATGTCAAATCACTAGTAAGAACAAATTTTGATTATAAAACATTTACAATTAGGTCTTTTCGGCTTACTTCTATACTTCCGAGAACGCTTGTATGCCTTAGGATGCAAAAAATGGACTTCGGTGATCCAAATTCGGTAAGATTGACTTCCATGTCAATCTGCTATTATGCGTCGGCTTTCACCATGAAATCTTGAAAATTGTATCTTATTAGTTTAGGTAGGAAGGATTATGTGGAAGGGTTATGTGAGGAGGATTCAGAAAATTGCCCAATTACCAATTTAAAATCTGGAAGTATTACTGCCCAGCGACTTTTGTCGGAAAAATTTGGAAATTGTAATGATTTTTCATATAATGACTTTTCAAAATTGGGCTTTATATGGAGAGTGACCGATCCGGACCATTTTCAATAGCGTTCGTTCGTGGATCAAAGCACGTCAGTTTACCGAAAGATCAGGCGGCCAGACGTACAGAAAAGCTTAGAATTATTTTCTAAAATCATCGATACGATAAAAAGTGATTCTATCTTAATATCTTCTGAGAGTTACGTACGTCCGCAAAAACTTATTATATCCTGTACTTCAAGTGGTGTAAATTTGAAATCAAGTCACGTTTTTCAGACAAACTTTTGATATCTTAACCATGAGCGGACATCCGTAAATCGAAAATATGTTAACCTTATGTGGTCATCAGTGCGATATGGTTCCATGCGGCCTAATATACTCCCTGCAATAAGAAGTTAAGAAATAAAGAAAGCAACTATATACTAAATAGCACCCGCTATGCAGATGCTTTGGAGACTCTGCAAAATTAGAAAAGCTTATAATATATAGTCTTCCTTCTAAGTGAAATTTTTTTTTAGAAAAAGAAAAAATTTGAGCGAAATTTTTTGTCTTTTGCATCAACTATTCGGCGCTCATTTGTCGCTTATTTCTCAAATCAGTTGATGGTACCGATCATAACATTAACGTGTGACAGTTGTGAATACGCGTCGAAAGTGCCATATAAGAAGCAAGAAAAGCTACAAAAATTTTGTATAATTTATTTGGTGAAAAAGAAATTTTTTTCGAATTTTTTTTTGTTTTTTTTTCTGTAAAACACATTTTTCGATGATAGAAAATTAATAAAAATCATTTAAACGGGGAAAAGTGAAAAAAGAAAATCAACGAAAATTTAATGTTAATTAAAATATTTTTAATATAATTAATAATATAATCATATGCATAAATTTCTTTCATAGGCAAAGAAATGTCTGTTTTTTATTATGTATGTATTTCAAAAATAAAAAGAAATGAAATTACAAAACAAAAGAAGAAGAAGAAGAAAAATGTAATAGCAAACCCTACAAGACCGGTGAAGAAATCAAAAAAAAAAGAAAGAAAGAAAAAAGAAAACCTTTTCTGTTACATTTCGGCTCTGGAATTACACTAAAAACTCTTAAATAAGAGAATGTGAAGAGAGAGCACATATATATATATATATGCATATGTATCTATCCAAGTCATTTAACATTAAATTGTTGTTTACAGTTACAATTCGAAGCTATTGTTACATATCTTTTGAAAACGTATAAGACTGAGTTTATGGGGAAAAAAGTTTGCTTTTTTTTTCTTGTTGAATTTATAATTTTACAATCAAGGTCAAGGGCTAAATTTTGTCTAGGCAGGCAGGCAGGCAGGCAGGCAGGTTGTCAGGCAGGCAGGCGGGCAAGCAGGCAGCCAGGTATAAAACATACGCATACAAGCAATCAATCCCTATCAACACATTGTTTTTCTCTTCTTCTCTCACAACCTCTCTCTCTCTCACTCCCTTTCCCTCTCTTTCTCGTTTTCTTTCTTGCTACGAAGCAGTCGGTAAATATACAAAGTTTTTTAAGTTTTCATTTCTTTTGCTACAATCGTTTAAGTTTTTTACATATATTTCTCTTTTGTTCCATCTCTTTCGCGCGCTCTCTCTCTCTCTCTCTATCTCTCCCTCTCTCTCTCTTTATTAGTTGTTAGAGTGGTTGTGTAAACAATACAAATTTGCAATATTAGCCCCCCTCTGTGAAGGCATATACGATTTGTGCATTAGACGAGGGGGGGGGGCATTATATTCTATCTCGCTGTAGATGAAAAGAAAAAACCTTAAAATAAGTTTACATTACGCGTGTTTTTTTGTAAACTTCTTAGGCCCTTTGCGGCCTTTCCTTTATTACTGCGCATATTATTATTCCCCTATGTCGTATGCTGTTACAATTCATTAAGTCATTTGTTTGTTTTTTTTTTTTTTTTGTACAAATATAATGAGTTTCTCTCTTTGCTGATGACTATTCTGCTATATTGCTCTCGATTTGTGGCCGCAAGCGGCAAGGGGACGATTATACAATGCATGTGTGACACTTTGTCTGGCAGCTTCATAAATCAAGTGCACACAATAAGATGTACCTATGTGCATACTTTTGTGTAAACACAAATATAATTTGTGCGTTATTTTTAACTGCATTGTGTGTTTATTTTTATGCTTGAGTTTTTATTTACTGTTGAGATTATCGGACGTAAATATTATAAAAGAAAAATCAAAAAAAATACAAAGAGAAAATAAAGAGTCACAATAGCAACTTTGTGTGTGTGTGTGTTTTCTCAAAAAGAATATGTATATGAAAATAAGTTTCAGTTTAACTAGGCGTATAAGTAATATTCACATACAAGTGAATTTCAGTTCAGTTTTCTTTCTTTTTTTTTCTTACTTACATTACTCGAAAGTTATTAAGAAGCAACTTTGCATGTTAAGCTGCCATCACAATGGGAAATATGTTTTTAATAAATGACAGTTTAATGTAGATTTTCTTTTTATAAATATCTCAACACCATTTACTGAACACGTAAGCCATGCATTGTATAAAAAGATTGCAGGTAATTTTTATTAGTGCCAGCATTGCATTTAATTTAATAGGTTCTCCTAGTAAAAAATGTGGTCGTGTTGTGAAGAAAAGGTTGCAAATCGATCATTTAAGGCCCTGTCTAGAAGTGGATACTTATTTTCCATTTTTTTGAAAGCCTGCGAACTCTACGTTGAAAGAACTAACTCGATTGAAGAAGAAGTAATCAAAAGGGCCCATGTCGAGATAGAATTTTCTGATGCGCACCTCACCCTTCAATAATCCTAGTTTTTACCTGATGGCCTTTGATCGACGAGCATTCTTGTGCTTTAGGATCTATCTCAAATAACTAATTGTTTTGTTGCTTTCTTCTTCGTAAAGATCCCCAATTTTTATACTTCCATACATATGTCGTGAACTTGGATCCAAATAGGTTTTGCTTCCTAGAACACTTTTCCTTAAACTGGAAATATTAATGCTTGCAAATGATTGCAAAGCGACTTTCTCTGGGCATAAGGGCTGCAACTAGTAGGCAAATTTATGATCCAATTTTCAAGAAGGGTCGTAATAATTGAGTGCCTAAAGAAGCTTTGAAGGCTTTTTCTTGTAACCTTGAAGTTTTATTCAGCGCAATTGGTATAATGTGTTTCATTCAAAGTATTGTCTATCGTTAGCTACGGTTTTTCGCTATCTTTCAGGCATTTCTCGAGGAGGCTATCCATAAAAGAGCCGAACAATTGAAGCACTTTTTGAAAAAAAATTGTTCATCTATTGAAACCTATGCTAATCGATAGAATTTGTGGCAAGGGTTTAACGTGGGTTCCTGCCTGAAAGGCTTAACCCCACGGTGGCCCAAACCACTTTTAAGCGTACTACGCCCTCTGGCGAGTTAGACAATCCCCACAGAGTAGGGGCCTAAACAGCACCAGAGTCCAGAACAGTTTATTGTGTATGGAACAATAAACCCCACTCTGGTGAATGGCGAAGCCTAGCTGCACTCAATTGTTCCATTTTAGCTAGGAACTCGCCAACCACAACCACCACGAGTACTCCCCGAAGGGCCGCACCCAAGCAGTCAGGACTCACAAATTGATCAACTGACTGCTTCCGCCATAAGGCTTCCACTGTGCTGTTGATCAATTACCACCATTACCCGCAGGCATCCGTGACATGTGTTCGAAAGTAAAAGAATAGGTAAAAGGGGAAAACTTATTCGTCATATCACTTTTCCATTTTTGCATGTATTAATTAATTTACCAGACATTTTCTATCAATCGGCCAAAGGGAAGGCCGTCGGCCAATTCCCTTTTGCATTAATAGTATAATTAATTTATTTATTTATTACGACTTAAAGACAAAGTCCATCATATACCCGCAGGCATACGTGGCTTTGTGAGGCGAGCTTCCTGACCCCCGTGGCTCCCAGTTTATTTTGCAAAGCCTTATGGCATACTTTAGGCGGTTGTTAAAAACAACCGTACTTGCTTCGGATCCTCCATACTTTCCTGGTTGCTAGCACCAAGTGAACTACTTTTCTTCAAGATATATAGGTCTCGGGTCTTGCACTGAACATGGTAGACTAGTCTAATGCACTCTACCATGCACTCGCTAGATTACTACCTTCATTGTACTTAAATACCATTCAATATATTTCCTCGGTAGTAACTAGCTTATTGAGTAAGAGCTCTTCTTCCAGCCAACCCCTCCACCATCTATCAGAAACTCGTCGCCGAGTTAGCAGCCCAAAACCTTAAACTCTTCTTAGCCGGCCGAAGCCGTTGCCCGGGGATCACCGCTGGGAGGTGAGAGTTTCGGCACATCTATGCTTCATCAAAGCATAGTTCATCTCCCCCGCTAATCGATAGAAGTAATATTTTCTGATAACAAAGAGGAGAGTAGGACATTTCAGGTTAGAGCTTTAAACACTTCCTGAACGCGGTTTGTCATACTGAGCCGATTTCGCCCATACAAAAAACTCATGATATCAAGACTTTTGGTATATTACGGCCATTTTTTGCTGCAAGTGCATCAATTACTGAACATAGTGTTTCTTAGGGACGGTTGCATTTGGTTCGAACAAACGTTAAAACAGCACGTCCAGCTGATCCTCGCAAATGGGGCCACCAAGAATATTCCGCCATATCAATGCCATCGTCAATGCGATTGGTTCGCATGCACACTATCATAGTTATTTAGACTTCGGACATTGTAGCGCTGTTCCACTGTTCACCATTTTTAAAAAAGGAAGACGTGCTAACCTTTGATGTGATCGGAAAAGGTAAAGTTTTCCGCAAATTTCTTCTCTTTGTGTACGCTTTAGCGTGATAATTTTTACCGTTACGCACACCTTCAAAGAACTCATGGCCTTATTCTATTCTTTACAGTGCTAAGTGCGATCTCTCTTACGAAACCAGACCGAACTAATTTGCACTGTCAATAGTATTGTGTCGTATTAGTCGTATCACTCAAGGGACGTCCCTTATTCACGTAACGCGGTTAACGTCAGAAAGAAGTGAAAGGAAGAAATAGGGAGTTTGTCGCCGCCGTCTAGTGGATGTGTCAGCAATCGATAAACGTTGTGTCTCGAGTGATTGAACATTCACCATAACTACGATCAAAGCAGTATTCGGCGTTAGGTCAGCATGTGCTGCTTGCTTTGAAGAGTTATGTATCAAAATATATTTATTTTATGATAAATACTTTCGACTGAACGTAACATTCATGTTACTAAGCCTTTTATTTATTTGTCTGAAGTCTGAAGTGATTATCAGTAGAATCCTTTATATGCCCATCAACTGTTGCTATAGGTTTATGCGCTTGCTATGGAAAACTTTTGCGAATTTAACGACATCTCCTTTCAAGAACTCTTCGTTTAATCGTCTTAAGGAAATATGATTTTCCTCCTTCTTCGCTAATCACGTCCTCTCTCGCGGAATGTTTTTTTTTTTCTTTTGCCTCAAGAGATTCGCTTAAATCACTCTTGCCATTGTTTTATTCATTTGTAAGCGATCAGTTCCTGTTGCGTTTCGAAAACAATGCGATGGTATTGATACCATTAGTTAAAAGTTAAACTTTGACGTTTAAAGTTTGCTTATAGAGCAAGCAGTTGGCCGCACTTGCAATATGCCTTTAGATTGGTTTGTTTTAGCGAAATAGTTTTCTTGTTCATTGTTTTGTTTCGTCTTTGGTTTTGGTTTTCATTTGTTGCTGACATAAAAGTCATGCCAAACGGATATTTGCAATTTCCTTTAACCGGTAACCACCAGTAAGTGCAGCAATTTACGAATTGTTCTTGTTTAGGAAATATTTAAAATATGTGTAGTCTTTTCTCTATAGCCAAGTACAGGTTTAAATATATATATTATGCAAAATAATTTCCAGTAACAGGTACACACACACAACTCGAGAATAACAAAATCAAAATCAAAAGCAAAAGCAAAAAAAAAAAGAAGAAAAATCCACAAAAAAAAAACATATTTAAATTGATTTATACCAAAACAAGCAAAAATAAAAAAAAAAAAGGAAAAAAAACCAAAAAACTGTTGTTAACGACCAACAAGAAAAAAAAATTGCCTTAAACAACAATTGGAAAACATTTAACATAAGACATCCAAGAAAATCAATTGAGTTCCTCTTACACACACATATATATATATATATATATATATATATATATATATATCTATATATCTAACGAGTATTTCATCATGAATTTAATGTTTCGTAAGAATTTCCGTGAAGGCGGCAGCGGTAAGGCAGCAGTTGGCGGCGGTAAATTGCAATCGAAAGCAAATCGTACGAAACGTTCACGTGAAATGGGCGGCTCTGGTGGCGGACAAGGCGACGAAATACATTATAGGACTCATCTGTTTTTTGCACCCAGTCGTCCCGGTTATGATGTGGGCGAAGGTAGGCGCTCACTAATCCCCCTTAAAATCGTTTCCCCCTCTCTTTCTTCCACCCATATATACAGACATACATTCACTTTTCCATGCACACTACGAAATCACAAAACATCAATTTTCTAAACTAATTTTTTTCTTGAAAAAAAAAAAAAAAAAAAAAAAAAAAAAAACAAATTAATTTTGGAATAATTTTCAAAAAAAAAAAATTAATAATAAAAATTAAATTAAAAAACTACTAATAATTATTTGATGTGTAAAAGTGTGTGGTGTGTTGCTAACTTGTCCCCTTCTTTAATTACTGTGTATGATTGTATGGCAATAACAATTGCGTATAACCCATAAGCAGTATATCTTCAAAATTTCTTCTTAAAAAAAAGGCAAACTAAACTAAAACTAAACTAAAACCAAAACTAAAACTAAACATAATCATAATCAACGTTTGTTATTATAGAGAAATGCTTCACAGAATGGCTCCACGTAAGTTTTTTCTTTACTGAACTCTTTTTGTTGTTATTGTAAACTTGTGTAGTGGCAGAGTGTAGTTTCTCCCTCTATTGCCGTTATAGATGTTGCAGATAATGGTGACGGCTTATATATATATACCAATGTAGTGTAACCATCCACGTAGTAAAGTAGAAATTCTATAATTTTTTTTTTTGGTTTTCTTTTGCTTAGACAAAAAAAAAAAAAAAAAAAAAAAAAAAAAACGGCTCAACATTTACACAAATTTTTTTCTTAGAGAAAGAAAGCTTTTAAAACTAATATTTTATAAATTTACTAACACATATGCAGCTTGTTTAGAATGCTTTCAATTCAAGTTAAATAAATTGCTTTAAATTGTTTGTAAGTGTGTGTAAAATAGTAGTAGTAGAAAATCATCTGCCAGAATTTTGTTGTTATATGTCTTCTGTGAATCGCACCATACTATTTAATACACTGTACACTTGCTCTTATAATCAGCATTATTAGACAATAGTTTCTCTGTTGCTTTATGGCGCGCGATTAGCCAAGAACGTATCGGTTCGTATCGTACTAAAATGCACGAGGTGCTTTAAAAGGGCCAATTAATTATCATGAACATGCAATTTGCTCGCTGATAGCCATGACACTTTTATTATAGTAAAAAGTTGTAAAAAATGGGTTTAAATTTAAATGTCTTCGCTTCGATAATTAATGTTCATCAACGGAGTAACGCTCACAGCGACAACGTCAAGCAACACAACAAATTATGCTAACATGTTGTATGAGCTCGCATCTTTAATAGATGTTAGATGGATGATCTTTCCGTTCGCAATGACCGAACAATTCACGCTGCTTAGAATTACTAATATTCGTCGCTGCCTACCCAGGGAGAGTCGGCAAAATAAATGGAATCCAGCATTTTTTGTGGCTACACTGGGTTGGTGCAAGCAGTTTGGCGGCCTATTACGCTCGCAAAGTGTTCATCATATCTCCAGATCTTTAACATAGGGCTTATTTCCTCTCCTAGTCCCAATGCTCGGCAGCGTCTGGAATTCGGCATTACAGTCATTCCCCTTACAGCGGGATCTATTTTACTATTATTCTCCACTTGCCCCTACCGTAGATTTGAGTGACGTAGAGAAGGGATTCGAAGTCCAAGCGGGTACATCGACTTGCCGGTATTTGCCAGACGCAAGGTCATATCAAGCAACTTCCAACAAAAAAAAGACGATACCCTTCGAATCAATAATTTCGACTTCTATATGATTGCTCCTATTTTAAAAGTGGCGCTGTTGAGTAATGTGTGCAGTTTCTCTCTGCCTGAAAAGTAAGCTGAAAGCGGAACGACGCCGGTTAGCCGAAGGGATAAGCGTCGTGACCTTATCCGCGGATTCAAATCTCTATGAAGTGGAGAATATTTACATAGCACTTGTCGATTAGACGCGCACCCACTATCTCTCACTATCATTTCCTGTCTTTTGATCTTCACAAGATTTCAATATAAATCATTGTCACTATGAAACTTCCGAAAAAGCTATTTTTTCACTTCACTTAAAAAAAAAAGTTCACTTTTATCTCAAAAAAAAAGTTTAAAACCAAACTTCTATCCTGTAGGATGTTGGGTTATTATGACCAGCGTTCTCCATATTGGCTCAGAATGTACGAGGATATTTTTTCACTATACGTAGTAACGAACGAGCAGACCAAGGCTGGCAAGCGTACATGTCCAAGTAGTTGATCACATGATATATATGATATGTTATATATGATATACATATGTATATATGAAATTATAATATTTATATACACGACATGTCCTTGATCAACAAATTAGACATGTACTTCTCTCTGTTCTATGATATGATGTGTTATATAGGATATGATGATATATGATATCATATATGATGATATAAAGTTATATATGATATCTTGTTTGAGATATATATATATATACATGATATCATGATATATGTATATATGCATGATATATGTATATATACATGATATATTCTTACTCAACGACTTAGACAAGCACGTCTGTCTGCCTTGCTTTGCTCTCAAAGGTTTTCGGTTCATTACTACACATAGTGAAAATATATCCACGTACACAAGTATATATATGTAATATGTATATTCTAAAGAATCCTTGAGGCCTCTCTTGCATACGTTTTGGCAAAACAAATACAAACTTTGTTGTTGAATGGAAAAAAAATGGTATCCATAAAATTGTTCATCGAGAATATTTAGCATTTTGATGATGCCTTTAGGGGGATTGTATTAACACTTAATTGTTTAAGATTCAATAACTACTGTGTCACATAACTTCATGTGACGAATTGCTTGTTATGCGTTTTTTTTTTTTTATTATTTTTTTTTTTTTTATTTAATACGGTTCGAGCCGATAAGTTATTTCGTAAAGTAATTGTAACATGTTTTGCGGCAAATTTTTATCTATTATTTAAACAAGTCCTCGTTTTCCTATCTTCACGTTAATTGGATTATATCTCATTACCATACACACCATCATGATATGTAACGTACTTCATAAATACTAAATACTTTTGCATATTTACACATTTACATACATGACAGACATGCACATGCACCTACAGAATCTAACATCATATACATAATGCATAAACCTATGAATGAATAAAGAAGCAAAGAAAAGAAACCAAAAACCCATTGCAGAAAGGTGCAGTGGCTTCACTACACTACCCATAACGCATGAACTGGATGCACCGCAGCCTCTAGTCGATCGCAAGCCGTCCGTGTCGCTTTTAAGATGGAACAACTACAATTACAACGGCAACAATAACAACAACAACATTAGAGTACAAAATGAATTTAATCCATTGCTAGAGACTATCGATGAGAACGTCTCACCGGCAACCTATGGTTATCCTATTACAGGGTTGAATGCGGCCATCGCCTGGCAAGGTTTGAGAGAATTTTCTGTTGATTTCTTCTTTTTTTTTTTTTTCCTTCATTTTCTATATATCTTTAACCCATTATCATGAGATCGTTATATAGCTAAAAAGAGAGAAATATTAATAATAATAATTAAAATGTCAATTTTTATTATAATCACAGAAATTATGAAAAAGGCAAAAAAAAAAAAAAAAGATTCGAAAATAAAAAAAAAAATGAGAGAAAAAAAACTGAATTGGAACAGATGAGAAACAAATATTAATAACAATTAAGAAAAAAAAAAAAAACAAAGAAAAGAAAAATTGAAAAACAAAGCTCTGTTGTATGTTGTCGTTTGATATTAATTGTGTTCTCCCTTCTCGCTGCTACAAACCACACCACAATCCGCCGCAATTTCCCATTAGACTCTCTCTCTCTCTCTCTCTCTCTCTACTCTAAAAAGCAAGTATTTGATAAAAATAACTGTTTAAAATCACATACATAGTTGCATTCATGCTGCTCTCCTCCTATGATCTTCCCTTTCATTCACACACACTAATAACCATAATGCCATCCATTTAAGGGCTTTTCCGCACAGTAGTAGTGGGCTGCCGCTATTTTGCTCTTGTTTTCTTGTTGTTGTTGTTAATAACTAAAATGCGTTTTTTAATAAGAGTTTCGTTCAAATGGAAAGTTCGTTTGGTTATTCTTGTCATATGTAAAAAAAAATTGTATTTCTCTCTCTCTCTCTTTCTCTCTTTCTTTCTTTCTTTCTTTCTCTCTTTCTCTCTGTTTCTCTGTTTATATTTCTCGTACTATCTTATGCTTACTCCTTATTCTTATTCTTATATTAATAACATAATAATAAAAAACAATCAAAAGAAAACTTCTTCCACTATACAAGAAAGGAGCCGGAAAAAAAAGTAGATGAAAGCTTTTTTTTTTTATACAAAAATATGTTATGTTCTTTTTGATTTAGTTGTTTTAAAACTTATATTAACACAACAATGAAACCAAAAAAGTTTTTTGGTTTTTTTTTTTAATTATTTACATTTTTTTGTGTTTTGTTCGAAAATTTCAGTAAGAAAAAATTCATATTTTTAGCTAACTTTGGTGGAGCAGTTGTTCCCGGTTCGAGTGCGGCTAGAACTGAGCCAATATCACTGGCAGCATTAGATCGTGATTGCTTCATAATACCCGTACATAGTGTTGATCGTTTTCTACCAGCTGGCATACCGGTAAGTCATCTTACATATGAGAAAGCTTTGGAAAAATTCTCAAGTCATTATCTTCTTCTTCTTATTATTATTATTATTATTATTATTATTATTATTATCTAAGCTACCGCCTACACCGGTGGATGGAAGTAGCGGTACTAAAGCGTCGAGTCCTTTAAGTGTTTTAGAAGTATCCGATCCGAAAATGTGCATTTTAGTGCATTTAATGAGTCCATTAGAACCAATAGATCCGGTTTTAGAGTCGCCTTTAGCTCATCCCTTACTCAAGCAACGAACCGTAGCTTCTGAATTAGTATCAGAAGTACAGCAGGCCAATACCGCTATGGGTGGAATGCTATTAGCGAATATGGAGAAAAGTTGTAAGTACATACATATAAATGCTAACCGGGCAAAATAACCGATTAAGAATTTAAATAATTTAATATCTTGTATAGCGGAATTTCCTTTTATTGCTTATTATGCCATAAATACGACACAAACGGATCCTTCCTCCTTCTATTCGGGTATACGTGTCTCATCATTGTCAAAATTTGAGCCAAAAAATTTAAAGTACGTTGGTAAACAAGTATGTAAATACATAATTGAATGTGTGTATGTATGTGTATATATATATATATATGTATTGATGTATATGTATTAGAAAGTAGAAATATGTGAAAATTAATTAAAAATCAATTGATTTTAAAGCTTGAGCTGTACAAGTATTTTATGTGGCATAACAATTGATAACACTCATACGTAATGGCAACACATTCATAGATAATGTTTACACAATACAAAACAACTTGTAATTTTTTCAGATATATATAGTGCAGTAGATAAATGCATTCACATATATATATATATATAAGTAGTAGTAGTGGGCAAAACGAAAAAACGATTTGAGGAAATTTCATCATCATCTTCTCCTTCTCCCTCTCCCTCTCTTTCTCTCTCTTTCTCTCTCTCATCCTGTAATTGGTTATAGATATATGTCAATAAGTGGATGGAATTTTCTGCTTCTCAACCCAATGTGTATTTCACAATTTTGTAGAACCCATCGTGAAGTATAGATATATGATAGATTTATAATTCCAATCATAGTTTAAGAGATGTATAGTTTTACCGCTATAAGTGACTGTATGTATAGCTTGGGCTTCATGCTCGAATGTGAGACAATATCTGCGAGATGCGTTATATTCCCTGCTTACTTGGAAGATAACTGCATTTGAATTCTGACGTGTGTTGAAAAGTGAATATCCTACGACAATCCCAAGTGTTAAAAATCGTGGTGCCTAGTGAGGTCGAATCATTAATATCGACCATAAAGTGCGGAATATTCGTTCCAGTTTATGGCATTAGCTAAAGGGAGAGCAACTAATGCTAATGAATACTTGGTCATTACAAGCAGCCATGCCATAAAACGATCATACACAGCAAAAGTTGGCAAGGAAATATTGGAAACACTACCACTGGGACATGCTAGCTTTTCCTTTTTTTCTTCAACAGGCCGCTTATCATTGATTGCCTTCGATGACTCTTCCTTGCTAGTTCTTGTTCGTCGACTATTACTATGTAACTATAAAGGAGTAGTTTTTCGTGAACGATTTTAAAAAACGCATTGTTGTTCTTCTCTAAGCATAACCTAAATAGCGTCAAGAGACGGCAAGAAGTATTACTTGGGGTAACATTTTTCATTCTTGACTAGCAGCACAATAGTCCAAGTCGTTTAATCGTTTCAGCCATGTTAGTCTATAACCGCCGTTACCCGAACAAAAATTCCCGATCATAAAAATTTAGATGGAAAACTGAAACTTGGCAGGTATGTGAATGTGTGGTTCAGTTTGGAAATTATTTGCATAACTCTTTGAGAAAAGCGTAACCAAAGTGTCTGAGACACAGATATACAAAGACGTCTGTGATTGATGATGATTTGCTTGCGGTTAAGCGAATACTATGCAAATGTTGAATAACTGCCTTAAGCAACCGTCCGCTAGATTTTCTCTATGGATGTAGGTGCAGTGATAGTCAGGAGGGATCAATTGCCCATCTCGAAACCGTTTCAGCTTAAGTGTGATTACAAGCATACATATATCAGGGTACATTCTATTTTTTTTATTAGGATCGTAATTCTGGGGGGACAAAGATCCGAGTACTTATTTGTAATTCGTTATATTAGCCCAATGATCCTAAACTTTCCATTTCATGTAATAATAATGAAAAAAACTTAATAAATAATCCACGCATTGGTCAAAAGACTCAACTCACCGGTTAGAACTTTTTGTTCATTTCATTGCCATTTTGAGTACACAAAGCTGTAGTGTTTGTTGTGTTAAAAGTTTGTTTGTAAAAATGTTTTGTAACTAATTGTAACGCGTAATCCGTTTGTTACCCATTGGTTGAGCGAGATTGCCCGTACTTGACGTGTTTGCGTTTCCGTTTATTTTCGCTTTGCCTAGATACACTGCCGCTCATACATTGGATTTGTATAGCGAGGTGGCGGCCATATGCAGACCACCATTAGTATTGGGACCCAGTGATGTTGGCGGTTTTAAAAAAACTCAAACACCAGCTACCGGCTATATAATCTCGGTGTTTAAGGCAAGTGCATAGGAGTAGATAAGCAAAAAAAAAAAAAATAAAAAAATAAAAAAAAAATTAAAAAAAAATAAAAATGAAAACAAAAACAAAAACGCTATCAATTCACTTTTTTTTTTTTTTGATTTTGTTTTCTTTTCTTTGTTTTGGTTTTCGCTTATTTGTTTGTTTGATAGGTTTTCGAAGGTGATGATGGTGAACGTTTCGAAAAGAATTGGTTATATTGGACTGGAGCCAGAATGTTATACAGGTATGTGTTGGTTGCTTTTTATTTAATTTTTGCAATAAATTAATAGATGTTTATGTGTTTATGTGCACATATATATATATATATATATGCATAGATATTTACCACGTACTGCCGGTTTACGACGCATTGCACTGCACAAAAGTACTTCATCGAAGGGTGATAAAATGTATTTATTAGTTTGTGAATGTTCTGAATTATTAAAGGATATAACAGCAGCTGCCTTTTTAATACCCGCCTTAAGGGCGCGCTTATGTGGTTATACAGGACTCTATCGACCCATACAGGCATTTTAATTAATTGAAAATTTGAAAAAAAAAAAAACAAAAAAAAAAAAAAATTTTTTTTTCATTTTTTTTTTATTTTTTTTTTTTTTTTCAATTTTATTTATTTTTTTTTTTTTGTACTTTAGTTAATCATCAATTTGTTGCTCATTACTTATGATTTTTTTTTTTAAAAACGCTTTAATGAGGGAAAGGAAAAAATAAATCATCATCAATTGAAGAAATTTGTAGTCAGTAACTTTTTTGCTAGCATTAGCTTTGGAAATGAGCTCTCAGCTAGGCTGACCCCTGGCACAACCAAGAAGAAAAAGAAGAAAAAATCATTGCGAACTCAAGAAATTTATAGTCACTAACTTTGTTGCTAGCATTAGCTGTGGGAAAGAGCTCTGAGTTAGGCTGTCTCCTAGCAAGACAAAGAAGAAGAAGAAGAAATCATCGCCAACTCAATTGAAATTTGTAATTAGAACTTTTGTTGCTAATTAAGTTTTGGAATTAACTCTGAGCTAGGCTGACCCCCGGCATGACCAAGAAGAAGAAGCAATCATTGCCAATTCAAGAAATTGATAGTCATTGATTTTTTGCTAGCATTCGCGTTGGAAATGAGCTCTGTGCTAGGCTATATCCTAGTAGAACCATCACAGGGACAGAATGGACAGCCAGAATGATTAGGATATTTTCAAAACTGGACCACATCTTGTGAAGATTATTGCACGGGCTTTGTATTTTACCAGATTTCTCAACGTCCACAAGGGAAAGCTGCATAAACTTAAGTTCGCTTAAGACAGTAATTTGCGATGATTGAACCATTTCCAAGTACATTCGCCACAGATTTGCATAAATAGAAAGCAATTTTAACTAAAAACTTCCCTTGCCAGGCTTCAATTTTTTCATCAATTGGGTAGAATTTTGAATCATTTCCCGCGAAACGCTAATGCTGATGCGATGCATTTCGCTTTAAGCATTCACTCGCGATAAAATCCAATTTTCAATTGAAGCCGATTTATTAGCTACAAAGAGCATAATAATACATAACCTCAACTGTTTCACGGACAATCAACGTACAATCAACTTTCTCCACGGACTTGTATACGGGAAACCATGCCAATGTCAAATGGAAGTTCCTGTCATCTTAATAAAGGCTTCTGCAATCGTTCGGGTTTTCTAAAAAAAAAAAAAAAAAAAAAAAAAACCCTATTTGCATCTTCTTCTTTTTCATTTATTTTTAAGTTGAAATTTTTTGAAATTTACTTTGTATTCGAAATTTTATTATATCTTTAATTAAAATCGCGTTAATCATGTGATATGAATATGAAAACTGTTTAATTAAGTAGTCAATAATATGAAAAAAATTTTTAAATCTTATGCCATCAAATTGAACATAAATTAGTAAGTGATAGAAAGTAGATAAATTTAAAAAAATTTTAGACTCAAAAACGACGCAATCATATCGTTAATTAATTCCTATGTTATAATAACTTTTAGATCGTTAGAGTAGTAATGAAAAATTTACTTAATTATATCAAAATACGTAAATATTTACATAAATAATAATGAATTCTATTGGACCATAATTATTAAAATGAATAAATTCATAAATTAAGAGATAAGTACTTTCGAAAAAAAAAACCCAAAAAAGATGTGATATACGGTTTAGGCCAAATTTCTTAATTTCTCTTAATTAGGCTCGGTATGTTCGATTTCAAAATGGAACGAAGATCCACATCGGTTGGTTATATTTTCAATATTCTGAAAAGCGTTAAATATTCTATCCTAAGAAGTGATGGGAATAGAGATTAAGAGGAACTAAAACTAAAAGAAAATTAAGCCTTAACAAAAAATCAATTAAAATTTTTTTCTTGATATTTTTAAGAAAAAAAAAAAAAAAAAAAAGCAATAATAACTAAATATTAAAATTAAAAAAATATAATTTTAATAGAATAAAAATAATAAAGTAGAAGGAAAAGTATTAAGTAATAGAAAATTTCCGACTTTGCGTGTAATTCTGTAGCAAAATCAAGCCAGATGTCGTTTTTCTCTTTGTTTTCTTATACCCACCACTGTAAGATGGGCGCATATTCATACTCCATATATATGTAACACCCATAAGGAAGCTTCAGAGATCCTATCAAGAATATATATTCTTGATCAGCGTCAAATTCTGGGTTGACTTAGGCATGTCTGTCCGTCTGTATGGTGTATATTGTTGGCACTCTCCTGGACGCAAAAATGAAAATATCGGCTTTAAATGTAGTGGAAACAAGCTGGTATTGAAAACGTGAAAAATTGTTTGGAGCAGAAGCTCGCTGTGGAGCGTAAACTAAACGCAAGTCGGTGTTTTTTACCAAAAATTTTTGAATTTTTGCTCGTTACTCGGAAATTATTAAAGTTAGAAGACTGAAATTTTCCACGTTTACTTTACGAGACATTTTACTCTCTGGAACCAATCGGCCGCGTTCATACAAAGTTACGAGTTTATAATAAGGCAAACACGACGGAATGTTTAAAACTATTTCGTACACTTCTCCAATGAAAATATATTAACTGCCTAAAAATGGGTTCATTCTAAAATGAATATGATAAACACCGCGACCTGGTGGATGAATTTCTTTTTTAGTAATACCAGCGATATGGGTATCAAATACAAAAAGTTGGAGATAAGAATGCGAAAAGCATAGTGGTGGGTATGCGAGATTCGGTCTATGCCGAATATAACTTTCTTACTTGTTTTTTTTTTTTGTAGTAAGAAAAGACTAATAACCATCCATATCTGGACATTAATTAATGTTCGCGAATCTTTATGAGACATCGAACATAACCTCAATATTATTTTTTAGAATTAGAATTCTCTAAGTAAAGCTCGGTCGGTATTCTAGGTAAGCTTAATTTTCGCTAATAATTATTAAATTTTTGCTACGGAATTATACATGGGTCCAATGCATTCATCACAATGCTAACCGTTAGGATTAAAGGATTCAAAATTTTCTTAACCAGCATATTTTAAATATTTGACTGGCAAGGATCTCTTAGGATGACATGAACATATTTACATCCGCGCGCATTCACACATAGGAAAAATGTGGATTCATATGTCATAGCGACGGATTGTCATCTGCAATTCCGATGACTTAATAGTGTTAAGTCCACGTTGCCATCAGATTCCAACAGACGAATAGCATTTGTTCGGTGCATATCCTCGCTCGATCGTAGAATTAGTAAAATATCGCTTGAAAGCAATGAATAGAAAGCGTAAAAAATATTAAAAACTTTGAAGCTCTATTTCGCTTTGCAAGTTTTCTATTCGTTTTAGATCAAATTTTTGGCTCGGGTTACTTTAGTCTTGAATTAAATCCGATTAAAATGAGAAGAGACTATTTAAGATCAGTTACAATGCGGTTGCTTCCTTAAACCATATAATAAATATTTTTATTGAAAATAAAAGTCGAAAAGCTTTAACTTTTAAAATCGAGGTTATCGGCACGCATTCGTTGCTTTTATTTCGATGCAATGCAAACGATTTATGCTTACGTAACCGGCATGCCCTTCACATTCGTAAAAAGGATAAATTTCTTTAGGGATTAAATCAGATGGAAATGGTCTGCGGTACTACAAGTAGTCTATAATTAAAAATTCTCAGAATAGAAAAGAGTGTGGCGCATAGTTGTTAAAAGATAGGAGTTCGAAAGTGAAATTTTCAAAAATTTCAACTTAAGAGCTGAACAAGTTCAATTAACAGCATTTACCTTACACCACTTACAGTACAAAGGCATATTAAATTTGTGCGGACATATGTAACATCCAGAAGGAGTTAAGATAGACTCGCTCAAGATAATTTTCTCACTCGATCTAAGCTTGTCTGTCCCTCTATCTGTCTGACGTTTATCCATGTATTTTTCTGATCAACTTACAGATCGCAATTTTAGAGACATTTTGATAAAATTTGACATGCTAACGGAATTTAGCCTAAGGACGAACACTGTTGAATATAATCCGGATAGGTTCACTTTTTCAAATACTCCCCAAATAAAGCCTTATTGCAATTTCCAACATTGCTCGACGAAAATCGCTCGGTAATAGTAGTACGACATTTTAAATTGTTACAAAAAAATTTTATTTAACTGGGCAACTTTGTGCATCGGGCTGTCTTACAGCCGTTCCAACGAAAACTTAATCTGCATACAGGGGAAAAGTATATAATTTTTTATATTTTATGGCAAAATTGTGTTCATAATAGTAAATTAACATTGAAATCTACCTTTCCGAATTTGGACTACATAGGCCTATTTTTAAGAGCCCAATGGAAATTATTAAGAATAGTAAAATGGTATAGGGAGAGAAAATTCCAGGAAATACAGTGAAATGTTGGCTAAATTTGGACAACTTCATGCGATGTTTTGGGCCAATAGTCGGACTTTCATCATAAGTATGCCTTTGCAGAAAAATAATGCGTATTATTATTAAAACCAGGCGAAATGATGTAGGGTATACAATGGCCGACCTTACCCAACTATAATGTTCTTACTTGTTCTATGATTATGAAAGTGGTGCTCAATAACCTGAGAGATAATTGAGATAACTATAAAGAGAAATATTTAATGACATAAGATTCGACGTAAATAGGTTTTTAATATCAAGAGAAAATGACGCAAAAAAGTGCTCAAGCGCTTTGACAAACACTTGATTGTCATTCTCTTGAAAGAATATGCCTTCTGATCTGAATGTTAGCGTACACTTTGCCTTTCAAATCTATCACAAATAATCAAATAACATTAAACATTAATAATAAAAAATAAAAATCTTTTAATATTAAGGTAAACCACTAAAAACTTTTCTCAAACACGATACACGTTATTAATAACTTTTCATTATGAAAATAATATTAAGATTTTTTCGAAAATTTTTAATCATTGATTTTTTTTTTTCTTTTTATATATATTTATATATTAAAAATGCTTTCTGAAAAATCTTTTTTTATTTTTGAAAGTGACCTAAGTCTATTTTGACTATTATTAATATTTATTAAATTGCGAAAGTTTTCAAATAATATCGAGCAAATAAAGAGAAAATGTATTTATGAGAGAGCTAGAGAGAGAGAGAGAGAGAGAGAAAGCGAAAGAGAAAGAGAAAGAGAAGAAATAATATATTGAAACTAAGCAGACTTTGGACACTTTCAAAATGAACGATACAACTGATAATAATAAAACTTGTGCACACCTTACCTGATATTCTAATTAAACTTATTTAATAGCTTGCTATACGATTAATTAATTATTAATGAGAACAAAAGAAAATTAACCAAAAAGTGCTGTGATAACCAATAGAGAACTACAACACACAAACATTTTAATACAAAAAATAAATTTTTATTTTTTTTTTCATTTTCTTTCGTTTCAATTACTTATTTATTTTTTTTTTTTAAACCAAAGTTATACAATTTTTTTATTAAAAAAGAAGAAACAACTAAATAAAAACTCATATACGCCAAGAATGTGCTGCAATTTGCTTAAATTAATTTTATAATATATAACAACGAATTCTTCCAATAAATAAATAATAAAAAGAAAAGAAAAGAAACATGAAAAGCATGTCTTCTGCACAAAAAAAAAAAAAAAAAAAAATATTAATAATAATAAATACATTGCGTGGCTAAAAAGCAGCAAATCATGCGGTGCACATGTCTAAGAAATCTGTACTATATGCATGTAAGTCATTCAGTTCTTTAAATGATAAAGACAAGATAAACTTTTTAAGATATAAAAGCGCTAAACGATTATATAGACCAGAACTGACTTTGACTCTCAAAATATGGATAGCTTCGCTTAAGCAAAACTTTATCTGCTTCTCTAACTTTTTCTACTACTGAATGACTTACACATATGTTAGAAAATAATTTATATATTATAAAATTTTTTATACTTCAAATTGAAGCATACATATATATATATACATACAAACAAACATCTAAACATGATTAACTTAATTAAACACTTACCAATGGCAAAAGAACAACAACAAGAAATACAACAAATTAAAATTTAATATAATTTTTATTCCAAAAATTTTTAAAACTAAAGCTTAAGATACTATGTAGCATATCGAATAATAGTAAATTAAATGCATTGAGAAATAAATCAAATTTAGTATAAATGAAAAAAACAAAGCGAACCATCTCTTATTAATGCAATATATATAAGAAAACAACAACGGTGAGTATAGCTTGGCTTCCTTCGAGCTTCTCGACGATATCGATCATTTTAACCGAAAATATTATCGTAAATACGACTACGCCAGCTTAACGTTAAACTATCATTGTAATCGAAACTTTTACGCTGCAAGTTGTATTCATCTAATAGCTTGGCTTCTAAAGGACCCCAATTATCGGTGGGCTTTAGCGCTAAATGCAATTTCTACGTAAGAAATTATTTTTTAAAAAAATTTTTTTTCTTAATTTTCTTTTTAAATTTCTTTCTTTTACTTGTTTAAAAGTTTTCCCGGATTGTTGGGAAATGGTGTATAAAGCCCAAAATGGCAATTGGCCCACACCTACAGCCCAGATCAGCCAGGCAAAGTTATAGACTGCATCTGGATATTTTACGCCTTTATAGTCCAGCGGTTGATAATTGATTAAACTGTAAATTAATACTAAAAACATCAGACCCGGCGTTATAATGGCCCAACAAACACGCCAATATAAACCGGTTTTTAAGCCCAACATAAATTCAATGTCTTGACATAGACGCTTAACGCCTGCAAAAATAAAACGAAAAAAAAAAAAAAATAAATTACAATAAAATCAAATCATATGAAAAATGAAATTAAATAAGAGAAGAAAAGAAAATAAGTCGACACTGATCGAATGCATTGTCTGTTTGTTTTCTTTTACAAGAGAAAATGACCATCAGAGAACCCATACAGTGTAGTTCATATACAATAAATGCGAAATTTCAAGTCAATTCGTGTGTCTGTCTATTTAGTCATTCGCCTTAATAGCTATCGTAAAAGTACGCACCAAAAGTTTGGTTAGAGGAGATGCCAGAGTCACACTACAATTCTTGTCATAAGTTTTGCCTTTTCAGCTTATCATGGAGCTTATGCTAGGAAAAGGAACTTCCAAACGATATAGACATTCCGTGGAGCAGAATGTGCTGCCCAGCCAACTGTGTCATATTATGATTAACAAAGCAAGCCCTTAAATAAGGAATTCATTTAGATCGTGTAGATCTTCTTTTGGCATAACTCGCAATGTTCACGTTGCCATCACTTATCTCATTCTCTCTCGTTTCTTTCCTCGGAGAGTTAAGTTTTGTATGGAAAGTGTACTCTAAAAACCCCTCTCCCTCGCTCCCTCCTCCTTTTCCACTCCCTTTCTCACTCTCTCTTTCTTTTGAAGATAAAGGATGCGCTTAGGAATTCCGTGAGCATATCTTTTATAAGCCATAAGCTTTTGGGATTTATGTCAACGCACCAGCGAGAACGGATAGCGGAGAAGCGAAACATGCAGCGAGAGGGGGTTCGTCTTCGACTGTCAAATATTATTGCGTTATTGAAGAAGTTTTCGTTGCCTTCTAGGCGGCTGAGAGTGCTATATATAAGTGCTATAGAGTGCCGACTATAGCCCTAGCTTTCAGCTTAAAGTAATGACAGAGGTGCACTGAAGTATTTAAACTATGGTTTTGTGCTTCTTTCTGTTACCAGAACGGGAACTTCTTAATTCGAAAAATTGTGGCGGGCAACGTGTAAAGAAGGCACTATATGTGCCACGCATAAATAAGCGTAATCCAGACTAGACAAAGCATAAACATAAGCGATAAAGTTTCATTTTACTAAAAAAGTCGGCGCAAAATTCTACGCATGCATAGCTTACTTAGTCACATTCATATATCTAGCAAAGCTTTCGCTGTGAGGCAAAAGCTCACCTGTATATAAGCAAAGGTAAGCTTTCTGCGTGAAGCGAGATAGATAGACTTTGCGATGAAACAATAACTAAAGAGTCTCAGCTATTTCAGACTAAATAAGTACTGACTGAACTATCAGATCAGTTTTGAACTTACCGTATAACCAGGAAACTGCGACCAACTGAGCTATGGCCAAAAATAAGGCGATAAACGAACAGCCAAAATAATCGATCAGATTTAATATGTATTGACCGCCAGGCGTAGTATAGACCAAGCCGACAATGAAACCCACTACACCCATACCGCTAGCCAATAGCCAATGGGGTAAATATTGAAAACGATCCTTAATTACGGTTATCACACACGATGCCATGCCAATATTGCTGCCTATACCCAATACCAGTAACATTAAAAAGAATAAAACAGCAAAGACCTGCGGTAGATATTTAAATTTGGCAATAGCTTCGGGATAGGAAATGAATGCCAAGCCCGCGCCGCCCTTAACCACATGAGCAATATCGTGTGTATTCGTCTCATACGCTAAGTTGCCCAATATACCGAATATAATGCATCCAGCTAATATTGACGTCATAGAATCGACACTGGTAATGATGATGACATCCCTGATGAAAAAAGAGAAGCATTTAGTTTAGTTAAATAAAATTTCATATTCAGTTAATTACCGATAAACATTTTTGCGAAAATTATTATAAGAAGCATACATTACCAATGTACCGAAGCATATGGCCAAAGAAAAAAACATTTGTGTAATCGCTGCATACCAAACCTAAACAATGCAATGTTTAAAAATCTTCTTCTTCTTCTTCTTCTTCTGTAAAATGATAATAATTTATGATGTATTTAATAATACTTTACATTTGGATTTAATAGTTGATCCCATTGTGGTCGTAAAAAGTAAATAATTCCGTTCAAAGATCCTGGCAAAGTTAAAGCACGACACAGCAATATGCTCATTACAACATAAGGAAATATGGCTAAGAAATAGGAAGCTTTACCGCTACTGCGAATACCTGTCCATATTATGAATGAAAAATAAATCATGAAATCGCCAAAGAGTAATAAGATAATTTTGCCAAACCTTTTATTAAAATAGTGCAGATTATCAACCAAGCGGAGAGCAAACATAAAACTAAATCCCAATTTGGCACACCAATGCCATCATCAATATTATCCTTTTCACGTAAAATTGTTTTACTAACATACAGTAATGAACGAAAATTAAGTTAACATTTATTAAAGGCTGCTGCAAATCATCAATCAATACTAACGTGAAATAAAGTTCTGCCGATGACGTTGGTTTCCCTAGCAAAGTATTATTATTATTATTTAAATGCGTGTGATTGAAAGCCGCAGTTGATATGCATAATGGACCCCATTCTGGTTGACAGTAACTCCAAGGCAATATTTCCGAGAGCGAAGCAATTAAATACTTAATAGTTAGAGCCATCACACAAGCATAGTATGTAGTAGCTAGGGCTGTTGCATATACCTGGCCGTAAGCGATTCCTTAAAATTGATAAGATTGCCGTCATTTATTACAAATGCGATTTTCTTTCATTAGGTTATGTATGTACCCTTCATTAATGGGACCATGTCGAAGGCTTTTATGCAGCCTCTGCTGGCAAACTGCCCAATAATCACTTCCATGTAGTAAACGGGACGACCAATAAGCAGCAAAACAATAATGTAGGGTATAACAAAAGCACCGCCACCGTTTTCCAAAGCAATGAAAGGAAAACGCCAGACATTACCCAAACCGACAGATAAGGCAATGCATGAGAAAAGAAATTCAATTTCTTTACCCCATTTTTCGCGGCTCGTATCACTGGAACTATTAGTGCAGCTTACGGAAAGCTATTGGATAAAAGCAAAAAAACAGTAGTAATACTAGTAGTAGTAATAGTAGTAGTAGTAGTAGTAATAGCGAATAAGATGAACATGTCATGAAAATAAAGCAATAACTCATTTTTATGATTCTTGTTGCATTACTCGTTATCACGTAATTGAAAGGCATATTAAAGATTAGTTGACAGGTAGGTAATGAGTAATAGAGGTAGAGATTAATGTATACGTAGCTGATATGATATAAAAAAAGCAGTAAACCACAACATACACAATCTAATGTCTAACGAAATACTAAATGATATGAAAACATAAATTTAATGAATTTATTCCAACCAATATTATCCTCATTAATAATAATTTTTTTTATTTTGGAAACTCTTCAAAATGCCTCCTTAAGAAGTACTTCGTAATGCGGAAGGAAGGAATTCTTAAAATGAATAGAAATTCTGTAAGCAAGGTATGGAGAGGGGGAGGGGGAGGAAGTTCACAGTTATAAATGAATGTGTCCTTGCCAAAAGCAATGCATATGTGAGATGAGCAAAAAAAACATACAAAAGCAAATCGCAAGTTATGAGTAGCGGTTAACTAGTAATGGAATTTAATAGTACATCGTATACATCGTAGGATAAGTTAACATGAATGTTGATGAAAATTAGTTTCTCACACTATAACCGACAAATTACGCTCATATTGCATACGCTCTATATATATATATATATGTATATATATGTATATATATGTACGTAGATATCCAGGGAAAGTAAAAACAATTTGACATACCGCATCATTATCCTTGATGAAGTTTTTTGCTTCGGGCTTCGCTATTGAAATTTTAATTTGTTGCTGGCTTAACTTATCATATTGCGAATCCATGTTTATACAATAAAATTAAAAAAAAATTAAATCTAAAAACAGAAAAGAGCCCATAATTTTTATACTTATGCCCCTAAGGGATGCAGGTGCACGTCGGTTTAGTTAAAGTGTTTATAAAATTTAGAAAGAAATGAATGCAACCATCCTTGGTCAATGTCCGTCTATACGTCCATAATTTTCTTGGTATTATCATGTTCGGCAACAATTGAAATGAGAAAATAAAACTTGTGTGTGTTTAAGATATCGAAAAAGAAATGAATGCAAACTTTCTTGATCAATGTCTGTCTATACGTCCATGATTTTCTTGGAGTTATCATGTTCGGCAACAATTGAAATGAGAAAATAAAACTTGTTTGTAATATTGAAAACTAAATAAATGCAACCATTCTTGATCTATGTCCGTCTATATGTCCATAAGTTTTTTGGCTTTATCATGTTCGGCCACAATTGAAATGAGAAAATGACATTCGCTCTATATGCCCGTGATTGATTTATGCAGATAAAGTTAGACACCATGGGCCTTGTCGGATAAAGTGAAACAATTTCCAACAGATCTCTTATTTGTATATATTTATTTTTTATTTATTTATGTATTACGTGAAAGATATCCAAAATTCGTTTCAAGTCAAATGCAATTTTCTTATTTACATTTTCTATTATTTGCGCCAATTAAGCACATGTTGTACACAAATAGTTAATTTATTTATTTATATAATATCCAGATAGCTTTACGATAATAAACATTCTAATCTCAATGATTTATAGTGTGAAATATTGCTTGGCAAACGAGAGAAAGTTTAACGGAACTCAAAACTGTTGACAGCAACGCTAAAGGCGGTTCTTTCATTCGCATATTAAATAACTTTAGTTAAATTAAGATTATTTAAACGCCGGTTAAAGGCGTAAACAGTTTTAAGTAAAGTTAAGTTAAGTTAAGTTCTTATGATAATTGCTTTACACATATGGAAATTGATTGACTATTTTTGAGGTTATTTTAAAAAATGTATGTGTGTATAAAAAAGAGCGCGAATTCGAATTAAATCTGAAACATAATTTTTTGTAAAATCAAAATAAGTAAAATTTTAAAATTTTATTTTATTTAAAGTTTTATTTAATGTTTTTCGTACTCTACACCACTTGTGGTGCAAGAGTATGTTAAGTTTGCGTCGATGTATGCAATACCCAAGAGGACTCGGGATGGACCCATCCTTTATTATAGCGATCGTTTTAGCATCACTTTCTTAATCGATCTAATTTTTTCTGTCTGTGTGGTTTTCTTGTGCTCAACCCAAGAAGGCTCGGGATGGACCCATCCTTTACTATAGCGATTGATTTAGCATCTGTTTCTTAACCGATCTAATTTTGTCTGTCTGTCCGTCTGTCGGTCTGGTTTTCTTTTGCTCAACCTACAGTCCGAAGGTGTTGAGATATTTTGATGAAATTTCATACGCTCACACGTTCCGGCCCAAGGATGAACGCTACTGAAAACTATTCGGATCGGGCCGTTTCTTCGACCACTTGCCTCTATATTATACTCTCCCAATTTAATGATTTCAGCTTGCATGAAAAGTGATCGATTTTCTAAGAAACCAAATAGCAAAAAAAAAAAAAAATGGAAATGGAAGACTGAATACACATTCACAACGACATTTGTCGAAAGGATTAATCCTTCAATTACTAGACCATCCATAGAAAAAAGGATTAGCTACTCGTGGCTTGCTTGTAAAAGGATATATATGCGAAATGTTTGCGAAGACAAAGTGTTGTCGCATTAAGAGAGTTGAAGGGTAATATTCAAACGGACAATAAGAAGAACGAGAAGAATCGTTGTCAACGTAAGTTCTTGTAAGTAATTTGTAAATAGATTTCCTAAGGATTTTAAACAATCCTGCAAATCATAATTCAGTGATACGAACTTATTCTGAAAACCAAGTCGCAATACTTTATATGAGTAAATGTAATAAATGAAGCGTTGTAGAGTATTTAATAGTGGCTCGTGTACCGCTATGTGCGTTTTTACTTACTTTAACTATTTTTGGTTTTTTTTTTTGCAAGCTGAATGTACAATACGCACAACAAACTAGTGCAAGTAAGTGCAAGTTTCAAAAACGTATACATACTTCTCAGAGAAACTAATTTAAGTTTAAGATAAGTGCGAGTTGAAATCGCTTTTAATAGAAACTTTTAAAGTGAAAGTAATTCGTATAATTAAACTCCATTCAAACTACGAAATGGATTACAATCTAAGACTGTACAACAGTCTAAAGTCCTAAGTGCAACAAGACACCCAAACTTATTATTATTTATGAAAGTCAAACTTTTGTATTTTTTTTTTTTTTTTTTTTTTGTTTTGTTACTCGCTAACATTAATCAAAAAAAATAATTCAAAAATTTGTTGTTAAATTTAATGAATTTTTTTAGTCTAAGAATTCAATTCATTAGTCTAAAATTAAAATAATAATAATAATAATAATAAATTTAATGAAAAGAAAATTTATTTTTACACAATTACCAGCTCAGTCTGCGGCCATTAACATTTTCATGATGATGAATCATTTCTTACTAAGACATATCTAATGATTTGATTTAATGTTGGTCCAGTCTACTATCCGATTACTGCTATGCATTTTATATATGCGTACCGAGATTATTTTATTATTATTATTATTATTGTTATTGTTATTATTATATGAATATTGTTTTGAAATTTACTGATAAGCGTTTTTTACGCTATTTGTAGTTTCATTTATTTGAAAGCACGCAACTCTCCGAAAGAATGCAAAGTCATAATCATAATCATAATGATAATGACAATTAGTCTTGACACTCAAAAAATTGTGAATGAATTTTAAGTCATATACAAACAATATTACATTTTTAGATTAAACAATGTCAAGTTTAATGTTAATATTAATTAGAAGCGAGCATAATTTTAAATCGTTTCAAAGAAAAACCTAAATAGTGGGAGACGGCTCACCATTAAATACTCTACACGGCTTCGTTTAATACTGTCATTCATATGACGACTTTTCAAAGTGTCTTATTATATGGGCAGCGGTGGAATGATTGATCCAATCCGAATCATTTTCAATTACTTTCGTTTCAATCTTCAGCGCGGAACATCGGTTACTGCAACCTGTAGCTTGAACACAAGAAAACGAGACGGATAGCCGGACAGACCAACAGTAAGCTTATATCGATTCAGGAAAAGATTTTGACTGAGAGGTGAGTATATCTCACGTTCTCTTGGGC
Source organism: Glossina fuscipes (assembly GCF_014805625.2). Classification (NCBI taxonomy): domain Eukaryota; kingdom Metazoa; phylum Arthropoda; class Insecta; order Diptera; family Glossinidae; genus Glossina; species Glossina fuscipes. The sequence continues at coordinate 7,426,215 of NW_023998422.1, forward strand.
GCTGTACACACATATATCCTTGTACCACAAATGATGTTGATGGGCATAAAAAAAAGAAGAACAAGCGACTGAAATAATGTTAAAGTTAAATTAACATTTTTATATAAAGGAATAGCTTTTATATGTATGTCTTGCTGGCTTTTCTCAAGTTACTTTCCCTACTCGTGCATTATATGTGACGCAAATCTTTGTTTTTCAGGGCATAGGATGTACTTTTTCTTTGGCTAAAAAAAAGCCCTAACAACTATTTACACTGTCTTCCCTTCCTAGATGCATAATGCGCTTACGAACTCTCGAAGATATTGTTGTTCTAAGATTATATTTAGGGAAATGTTTTGATTGATTGATTCTAAGGCTAAAAGACCTAAAGCACTAACCTCTAAGGCTTTCGGCTTTATTAAAAACTCTACCGCAATTGAGATTTGAACTCACGATCATTGAATTGCTTATTGAGATCTTTTAGCTAGCCCGACATTTAGGCGGATTTGATTTGAGCGTGTCTGTCCGTCGTGTTTTCTTGTGTCATTTCAAAGAAAATCTCAAGAAGAGCAATTGACAACTTATATAACTAACATAAAATTAATAGCAACAATAAGAAAGTGTATAATCACTGTCTCGCCTTTCTTCGATTCTTATTACGTTTTAGCATACATATGTATATCATAGAACTGCCCTTTAATTAAAAGAGGTTGTCGTTCCAGAAAATATTTTTTTTAAAGAAGTCTTGGATTTGTCTAGCAATCGGTTTGTGATACTACACTTCTTCTTCTTCCTCCTTTTCTCTTCGCTTAGCGATTTATGCGACTTTACCTTACTATCTAAATCTTTTTGATACGTAGTGACAACATTTGACTTTGACTCTACTGCTCTCGGAGGTAGTACCTACATTTCATATATTGTGCGCACTATGTTTGCAGGCATTTTTCCAAGTTTATTTTGCAGACCTTCTCAAACAAAAACGAAAGCATCAAGTTCTGAGTGGTGTTTTTCCCAGCACAGATCCTCCCCGCCGTAACATTGGACCAAGAACAAGAAAGGCCCACTGTTAAATACCCTGCACCATCCTACAGTTATTCATGTAATTGCTTTTTAAAATGGGTCATGGTCGAAACCATTTTCAATGGTATTGCTTCTTAGCCCGAACATGCCAGTGTATCCAGCCTCACCACAATTTCCCAAAAATTGCGGTCTTTAAGCTGAACACAGAAGGGAAACGGACAGATGGAAACACAAGCTTAAATCGATCGAGAAAAGCATTCTGAATCGGCAGGAAAGAAATGGATGTTTCTCAAGGCCTTTTTAGGCGTTGCGTATATCCACTCTTAATATACCTTTGCACCTTTGCAGTAGTGTTAGATATAACAACGGATTTGGCTTGAAATTTATTTTTACGCAAAAAAAACAATTGAAAATCGGCCGTAGATTTGACAAATGCTGATTTACTAAAAAATCCTACTGTGATTACCAGAAAACCATTTTCTGAAGCTATCCTATCCAATTTTCAAGTCTCCAGAAGTGTGTGTGATACATAATATAATAATAATAAGTGATGGGAATAAGTGGTTTCAAGTGTGTAACGGTAATTGCCATAAATGACCAAATGAATTCGCAGATTCAAATAGCTTCATCACCTAACAAACGTAAGGCGAATAAAGGTTTTCTATAACACGTTCAGCTGAGCTTGACTTTAACTTTAATTCCCGACTAAGGTTCACAGCTTTACGGTTCTTCTGTTTCAAGAGTAAAGGAACTATTTTGGGTCACTGCCCATCATCCTACGCCATCACCCTACAGATATCCATGTAACCACTTTTCAAAATAAGTTGTTAAATGGCAAGCGCTGGAAAAAGTGATCCGATTCAAGCCATTTCTAATAGCACGCATTCTTGTGCCAAAACACCTCAATATAACATATTCCATGCAAATATCCCAAGAATGGCGGCTCGTAGATTAAACAAAAAAAGTAACAAACGGACAGAGGGACAGACAAGCTTAAATTGATTCAAAAAGTGATTCTAAATCGATTGACATAAAAAAAGGTGGATTTATGTGAAGTCCGTTTGGGTGTTGCGCGCATCTGCACTGACTTAATACATCGCAAGTAATACGTTAGCTCATCTTAAAAAACAGAAAATTATAGATCGCCTTTTAATGGCATAAATGAGATGTAAAGTCGTTGTTATCGCAAACTCGACTCTCGGTCTTTCCGATTATCCGAACGCTGCCTATATCGATAAGAAATGAACTGAAAGTCCTTAGTCCTTAACAGTAGAAAATATTATGCATTTAATGCATTGGTAAATATTGGCGTTAATCTAATTATCCAAATCGGATAGAAATCGGCTAGAAAGACTTCAGGGGTGCACAATATGATGAGTTCAGTCTATGAAGTAAATGCGTTGCGAATGCATTGGCATGATTATTTTCTCCGGACGCTCTTGGTAAATGGAAATAAATTAACGCAATTAAGTGATATTTTGCAAGTTTGGGAGAAAGTACTTGAATTCTCAAGTAATTGCAATGATAACGGGACAGAAATATATTTAGTTTAGGTGAAATGATGCAATAATAGAAAGAAGTACTAAGAAGTACTAAACATGTATTTGTTTAGAACGGTTTAATTAATATCGATGATCGTGATCCAGTCATTTTTATCCGACCTTTTAACAAAAATGCAAACTCATGAATGAAAAACTTTTTGCTTTTTGAAAATAATGTCCGGTATATGTTGCTTCATTCATAAGCTGCTACACCCACCAAAACTAACCATAGATTTCGGCTTTGCAGTTTCCAATTACGGCTTTTGCCATCTGGTGGGTTTTAAAGAAGAACGAACGTTAGAGAAGCTCATCGTATTCCAGCAAGTAAATATTCCTTAGGAGGTCTGACATGTACTGTTAACCAGTATACGTAAAATTCGTAAAATTGGCATTAAAATGTCTTCTTCTTGTCGCCCATAAATTTTTACTTCTTAATTTTGAATTAAAAGTGAAGAAATGAAATCACTTGTTGGAATAGGAAAGCGAGAAAATTATTTGCGGCTGTGACCGAATCTTTTATACACAGTAAAGAAAGCAAAAAAAAAAAAAGAGTTTTTTTTTTTAATTTGTAGGAGGCATGAGGAAATTTTTATCAAGTGCCTATGGCGGTTTTTGACTACCGGACAGAAAAGGAAGAGAACAGAGGTCTTTGCAAATGACGATGCACTACGGGTGTCTCCTTCGACCCTGATATCTTGGCCAGATTTGAAGCAGATAGCTTCATTGTTCCGACCAGGAGGATATTTAACGCAGGCATTACCCAGACGGATCGAAATAGAATTTGATGATTTTTCTGAAGCTTTCCGCTGGGTGTTGCAGGCATTTGAACAAAATGAATATACGCTTGTGATTTCGGCGATGGGTGTAAAAAAATAAAAATGCGCAGCTTTACAAATTATTTATTGGGGTTTTTGTTATCGGACAAAGCAGTTACAAGTGATTTTTATGAAGAAAAAAAAAGAGTGAATAAATAGAAAATCACCAATTGTTAATAAAAAGTCGAGACGCTTTCATATAAAATTTTATAATTGTTTTTTTTTTTTTTAAATTGTTCCAATTTTTGTTTATTAGAGGCAAGCTAAAAAACTTAAGGCAAATCTCTTGCAAATAGTTCTCTACTAATTGAGGGATTATAGAGTAAATAGAATAATAGAAGAATTAATTGTAACATAATCCTTCATATAGTAGATAATCCCGATAAGCATTTAGACAAAGGTTCAAATCGAAATCTGATAAAGCACGAACGAATAAAGTCCCGCTTGACTTTACAAGAACAAGAAGAATTAATTATCTGTGACATAATCCTTCGTTCACTAGCGTATAGTAGATGATCTCGATAACCACTTAGTTCAGAGTTCAGACCGATATCTTTCAAAATATAAATGCAAAAAATTAATTATAACATAATCCTTCATTCACTAACGTATAGTAGATGATCCCAATAACCGTTCAGAGATCAGACCGATATCTGGTAAACAATGAATGAATGAAGTCTCGCTTGAGTTTACAAAAACAATGAGGAGAAGTTAATTGTAAAATAATCCTTCGTTCACAACTATATAGTGGAAAGCTGTAAAGTGTATTCAATATTTTCAAAGTTGTAAACTTCACTAGAAGATCAGCACAAGTATTTTAAATATATCCGTATTCTTTGATACGTTAAACGTTTGGCTTAAACATCTGCATGAGTGATAGATTATTTTTTACTTGCTACTTGAGATGCTGTTGATTTCATCAACTTTGTTAGTGACTGGATAATTTCGGATTCACTTTTCGATAGCTATTTATATATAATTTTTGAAATTTTCCAAAATTAAATCACTTTTTATAAATTCTTTTTTTTTTTTAATTTTTTTCTTATTTTTTTTTACAATTTTTTATCCTTTTTAACCAAAAAACAATTTTTTTTTTTTTTTTTTTTTTTGCTCAGCACTTTGACAAGTTTATCAGAGTCTCACTTAACATTACCGCTTTCGACAACTTGAGTTCTATAACTGAAAAATATTTTAAATGATAACATTTCACGTAAACTATATATGTCTAGGTCTGTGCCTGCATATATATATATATATATATACAGAATAATAAAAGAAAAAAACATAATGAAAAGAAATTAAGAAATCAAAAGCATTCTATTCATGTATTGGTGTTCCTGTTAACAGTATGGTGATTGCTCAGCATCATCGTCTTCAAATGTGAGACTATCTTTTGGTCTGCCTCCCCGCCTCCTATATAATAAAGCAAATTCGTAGACAGTAGCTCAAATATGTTTATTGTCAATAACGTTGTAACTAAATTGTTATTATTCATATATTATTTATCTCTCATATTATCGCTAGTACGATTAGAACTGGCGGTGTTTTTCCCTATCTCCTTATCTTTTTCTCTCTTTCTAATAATCTATGGGACTTATGTTATCCACATATATTCGGCTATTCTTATCTTTACATCCTCCATCGAAAGATGTGAATATATTAGATTTACTTATTCGTTTGCAAGATTCAGAAATACTGTTATATATATACACATATATATGTTCTTGATCAAGACAAGCTTCTGAACCGATTTAAAGCATTCCCTTTGTTCATCTGTGGTTTTATCTTCTTGTCTTCTATCAATATTGGAATACTTTTGTTCGCCAAAAATTTCGAAGCGGCAATGGGCATGAGAGGGGGGGATTATCGTTTATAATTCTTAACAGATTTTGAAACCTAATGCAAACTTTTATGGGGACGGTCTATATTTTTAAGAAAAAAGCCAGCCTATGAGTGTCCCCGCATTAGGTATAAAAAATCTTTCGCATTCTTTTCCGCACTCACTTAAGACGCAGGGTAGCAAAGAATCACTCTAGAGGGACTAGAACTTTCCTACCAGTTACCCGTTACTTACCTGAATTTTCAGCTGATCGTGTATCGCCACAAGCAGCCACATTGTGTTCAATCTAAAATAAAGTTTTTATCTCTTCTTCCAACCATTATCATGTCTATATAGACAAAACATAATTTATATAAGCAGCATGATAAGCATGAAGTTGCCTTGGCTATCAAGATGTGCTGTAGCGTACGGAGACTTTAATTAAAAATCTATTTTGTAGACTCCAACATGACCGTTCGCGTAAGGTGCAAATTTGTTCTCGCGAGAATCGCGAAGTACCAGGCCATATTGCAAAGTTAGACGACTCTATGAATGAGCAATAATCTTCAGATTTAGTCCACATCTTCACTAATTATTTCGTTATTTAGATGCTTCTTAGATAGTAAAACAATCACATTAACAAAATGCTTGCATTAGTATTAAATAGAAACAATGTAACTTAAGCGATATCAGCAATCACTGCTTGCTCTATTATCATTGAAATAAAAATGCTTTCTCTCATGCTATAAAATAATTTAAAATAATGCTTATGCTAGTGTTATTTATAACTGAAATGAAAATAGTAACATGATAGTAGATAAAGAATTAAGGTGGAGCGATAATACTATGGTACTTTACAACGGGCATCAGAGACGTGTCATCTATCTTTCGTATAAATCTAAAGTCACTTGTGTCAAGTGGCTAAACGAGTATGTCTACCATCGACCGATAATAACTCTCTGGGTTACTGTTACTCTCTACATATCAATAAGTGAAGAAATCAGCAATTATGGGAATTTATTTTTGAAAATGTTTCCACATTTTTGTATAATACATTGAGCGCGTGATATTGAGTTGCGTAGAGACGTGGAATTATTTCAAAAATCAAATCTTAAACTAGTGGAGGTTATCCTGCAAATTATGCGAGTATAATTATACCCTTGCAGCATTTGTGGTATAGGATGCATTAAGCTTGTGCGGACATATGTAACACGTAGAAGACCTTAAGATATTCGCATCTTTTCTAAATCGATTTAAGGCCGTCCGCCCGTCTGATGTCTGTTCATGTAAATTTGTTTTCAAGCTGCAGCTCGCAACTTTTTGGTACACTGACCAAGAATGAACACTATTGAAAATGGTTTGGATCGGTCCACATTTTCGATCACTCCCCATACAACACCCTGTTTTGAAAAGTCGTTATATGGAAAAAAATTCAATTTTCAAAATTACTCGACAAAAGTGGCTAAGTGACACTATTTCGGCCTTCTAAATTGGTGTGAAAACTTTGAACCGGCTGGGGCAATTTTTGAACCCACTCTCGTATAACGAAAACTAAAGTTTATATGGCAAAAAGTTCTTATTTTAATACTTCTTGATGAAAGTGATGTCATAACTTTAAATTAAGATAAAAAAATTAACTGTGGAAAATTGGGACCATCCCGGCCTATTTTTTGGATGCTCTCTTACATACAGATTTTGACGAAAATCGCTTCTTTGTAGAATAGAAAAGTTCACGTTTTAATATGTTATGACGAAACTTTAACATAATAGTACTTTAAGATAAAAGAATTCACTGTAACAAATCGGGAATACTCACGCCTGTTTTTGGATCCTATCCTATGCAAGAATTTTTACGAAAACTTTTGCTTTTTCGAGCAGAAAAGTCCTAAGTTTTTATATATGTTACAATGAAAATTGCTCCACTATGCTGAATTTTAAGGTACGTACCACAATTTTTGAACCTTTTGGCCACCACCATTCTTACATGAAAGTCTAATTCTTAATATATAGTCACATAATGGTAAGTTCGTAAAAAAACATAAAAATAATTTTTGCGTTCTATGGCGAAAATAATAATTGTGTTAGACAATGTGGTGTAGGGTATTTAACAGTCAGCCTAGCCCGAGTATGGTGTTTTCATAGGTTTGTGCTATATCTGAAAAGCCTTTATTTTCACAAGTTTCACGTGTAACCAAAATATTTATAAGCAAAGGTATGTAATGCAAAGGTAACTTTATTAAGATATGTGACGAAGAATTTCGGTAACTTCTACTTGTAAATTTAATATTCCCCTAACTTCACCTAACAGAGTTTTACAAATCCGGTCAATGGATTAGTGCAGATATGAAAAAAAATGACTTATGGTCTTCATTATGTACATATCAATAAGAAAATCTTATGACTAGTTTTGACTTTTTGTTTACTTATAAAATAAAAAGAATGCCTTAGAATGGGAGAGATTTGCAAAAAATTTTCAATCTTAAAAAACAATTTACATAACTAATATTTCCTTTCCATACTAATATATTCTTTTGATTTTATAAGCAAAACGGAATAATCTGGTAATAGTTAATCGGACATGAGTAACTAAAACACTTTGACTTTATCCGCTTTCCAGTTCTTTCAAATCTTTTGCATTCGCAGAATTGCGCTATCGAAAGGCTATAAAGCGTAGTTGTCCAACATTTCGACTTAGCTAGGCTCATTCCAACATCCAGACAAAATCGTCAAGCATCCTACAAAGAACGCATTATCGTTTATTTTAAAGGCGAAGCATAAGAGATACAAGAGCTTACAACATAATATTAGGAGTAATTCAAAGTATTAATCTTAAGACTATATATATTATGGATAGATAGATAGGTTCTTCGCTGTTTTGGATGTAAAGTCATCTAAGCCAAAATAACCGCAAATGTACAAGAGTTGGTTAAGTTTGTGCCAATAATGTATGCGACACATTCAGTAGGACTTGAGACAGATACCACTTTTATTATCTTGATTGCTTGTCTGTCCATCTGACCATTTTATGTTTCTTGGTGTTCAATCTGCTGTTCTTCAATATTCGAGATATTTTTGTGAAACTTGGTACACCGGCCTGTTTTGGCCCACGGACGAAGACTATAAATGGTTTGAATCGCATCTCATTTTTCATCACTTCCAATATACGGCCTTATTTCGCAAAGATATTACATGATGAGCCCCATCCCACTATTGCACATTAATTTGTTTTATAATAAATGCATATTTTTAGAAAAAACTTTTAAGGTAAAATATATTTCGAAGGAATATTTTTGATTAGCGAGATTTTGAAACGTTTTATTCATGTCATGTTGGCTGTTGTTGCAATTTGGAAAAGTTTAAACTGATCGCCTTAAGTCATTGATAGATTGGACCAAAAAAAAAAAAAAAAAAATCAAAAATTTCAATATGTTAAAGGTGATCTAGAATCCAATCATATTGTATTAGGAGGATTATATTCCATATTTTCGAAGGCTTCTGCTTTAATATAAAAAGCATGAACATAGGTATACCGATTAATAACAAGAAGTTCTTTAGTCAGATGGTATCTTCAGAGATATGTCTAAGCAATGCACGGTGTGTTGAATAGAAGCAATTTGATGATTTGGTTTCATGGGCTTGAAAAAATTTTTTGGAGTCGTCTGTTAATCAAGAGGACACTTTGTTATTGGTTACGATCGTTATTGAGGGCTTTCCTTGGTTTCAAAAGGCAAATGTTTACCTTATTTGCCAAAGGGAAGAAAAAATATCCATCACAATCCAATAACTTGGCAAAGTAAGGCCTTTTGTACTCTACATCACTTGTAGTAAGAGTATATTCAGTTTGCATGGATGTACACTTCACTTAATTATGTCAAAACAGAATTTTCTGAACAAACCAAGCAATTGCGATCGTCTCTGTTGTTGATGTCTATTGCCCCTAATTGCGCACAGCTTTTAATTGCCTTTGAATATGGCTTTTGTCAGGTCATTTTTATGATCGGTTTTCACATAAATCCTTATTTTGAAAGTTACTCTTTGAAAAGGAAAAAAAATTCCTTTCTAGTATTTCTTGAGAGAAGAAGGCGAAAAATAATATTTTGATACACTAAGTGAATGCGTTTTTCTCTCAGTGTCCCTCAGTGTCCCATGATAAATTTTGATATATCCACAAATAACGATGAATTCTCGCATGTGATAAAACTTAGTAAAAAATATTGATACAGATAGATAGACTCCCAACTCATATAGCGATATTTATGAGAGGTAAACTCTCTTTTAAGTACTTTTTGCTCACTTCGATGGTATTTGTTACGAGGAAGATAAGTAAAGAATTTTATTAGATGAAGTAGTTTAGGAGGTTTACTAATCCATCTTGATTCACTTTAACTTTTCAAAATTATTTACCTACAAAATTAACTGCAAGTAATTGTTGCTTGTTGATGTTTTTGAGTAAAAACTCAAAATCACTTCGCCCCAAAGCAATTTTTCATTTAAATCGGTTTCATTTTTCATTCGAAAGCATTACTTTTCATATGAAATGCAATTTGCAATTTGATCAAATGTCCTCCAAATTTAGCAAATTTACTCTCCTAGGCAAAGATCTTGTTATACTTCCCCTACTTTTATTATAAAGTATTAAAAAATTATTATTTTCTGCCATTTTACTTTTCAGGGGAACTCCTATAGAGGACGTGGATCGAAAATAAAATTTACATGCAGCAAATTTGCTTGCTAGACTACATTTTGATATTGTGTCTTCAAAAAATTTCCCCTCAATTCCAAGCGTCTATGTCAATTCAATTTGCCAGAGCGCTATACACTCGACTTTTCAATATGAAGGCTTATATGTGTAATTGTCGTAATAATGTTCCTATCCAATCTGCTTTTAAACAAGATTCGTCTTTAGCGCTAGCATCAGCTAGCTAAAATGTCTTGAACGACCTTGGGATGGTTAGGAGAATAAAGGAAGCTTAAATCGGTGCAGAATGTAATTCCATCCTTCTAGGTGTGATATACTTCCTCAAAACTCAATACGCCAGATGTGTTATGTAAGATAACTTCTTTGAAAAATCCGATCGATGAGATTTTGAAGTTTGCCGCTTATGTATATATAGAAATAATGTCCATATCCAGGAAATAAATGATTTGAAAAAGTTGTTACAAGAAATATGTTAAACATTAGACAGAACATATATGGAATTCAAATGCTTCCATTGGCGATTTATTAGGCGGGCTTATTATGTACTTCGCGTCAAGCATCGCGTTGTTGATCTCACTAAACATGATTAAACTAAACACTAGGTAGGCATAGAAAGACGGTCCCCATTGCGGAGAATAATTTTGCGATTATTATCGATATCTTTTCTAAGATAACGAAATCTTATAAGCGCGTGCACAATCAAGTCCTGCAGGGCATCGTGACCGCCAAGGGTCTTCCATTTCTGGATTTCATCGATGCGCGCGTATTCCGGGCCACATTGTACTATTTCTTACGAGCTTTCACTACGCGAGTGTACGCGTCTATACTCACTAAGTGAGTTCAAAGTAGACGGCTGCAGAGAGAACAACTTTGAAAAAAAAAAAAAAAAAAAAAAATGTGATTTACATTGATATTCTACAAGCGACAAAATGAATAATGTAAGTGTAGGTGAAAGATTATTCATTGAAAATTGGCTCAGTTATTAATTGGTACACCTAGTATATGCAGATGAACAATTAATGACTGTTTGTGTCCATGTACTAAATTAAGCTACGATCTAAATTAGTTGACAAAGGCGAATATATTCTGCTATTTGTGTCTAATCCATTACTTGATGCTTTTTGAACGGCGAACCGCAACATCAATCACAACAATTTACGCAATTTCAATATCGATAAAGAAGAAGAAATTAAATCAAAGCTCGCTCTTTCTCGATTGAAATCTGAAGCATTGATTAAAAAAATCAAAAAAACATTTTTTTTTTTTTTTTTTTTTTTTTTTTCAATGTGCATTTTTTTTTTTTTAACAAATTGTTTTGAATTGTTTTTTTTTTTTTGTTTGGTTTTGTTTTATTTTTTTTTTTAATTTTGTAAATTTTTGTTTACATTTATTTTATTCGCAGCCCATCCATGCATTTTTTTTTTTTTTGTTTTTTAAAAACATACATACATACATACGACATGTTTGCAGCATTTTCTATTAATTTGTGTGTTAAACGAGTTTTCCGTAAATATAACAATCAAACATCAACGTACACGGATCGCGCATATATATTAGACATGAATGAATAAAGAAGCAACTAATTTACAAGAATAAGTGACACAGTGGGGTGATGGGGGGGGCGGGGGCGGGGCTGGGGCAAGTATTAGAAATAAAATGGGGCATCATCGGCGATTATATTTCATACTTTTTGACACTTATATCCACTTGACGTTTACGTTTGCGCTGACTGGTGTAATAGTGATAATTTTCATTGTATTTATCTCTAGGTGTCACAGGTGCAAAGAGTTGACTTTTACAGGTATTATTGGTATTATTACTGGATAGAACATTGTTTTGATAGGCGGCCCTAAAGACAACGAAAAGAATGAGAGTTTTTTTTTTATTTAACTTATTTGGCTTAGTTGACTGGGAAGAACGAAACATTTTACGAAAACTGTATTGAAAGCTTTATGGTTATGTTTAAAGGAAAACTTTATTATTGTACATATCACAAGCTTTTTATTTTTGCTTGTGTCTTTTTTTTTTTTTTTTAAGTTCTTTTCTTTAGTTCATTTTGGTTTATTTTTTTTTTTTCAAAATAAATTATCACATAAAACTTCCAATAAGTTTTCAAGACTTATATTTTGCTTACTTTTTATATATGACTTAAAGTTTTCCTTTCAATAATCCATTAAGCTTTATTTCTCTAAATATATTTTTTGAAGCTTTTCAATGTTTTAGTACATTTTGTGGTCATTTGTGCTCGTTTGTCGACGTTTAATAAACGAGCTAATATTGGACTAGATAATTAGTTTGGCAATGTTGCTGATAGATTTTTCTATATATACAGAAAACCATAAAAACAGGAAATGGATGAAAACAACAATCAATGCAACGTACATAGTTTGCTTGAGATGAGCGATCTCTTCCTCCATCCGACCAATTTTCTCTTCTTGTTTAACTCTCAACATTTGACTGCGATCATTACTCTCTTCTAATAATTTAATCATATGTTCCTGATTCGATAATTCCATTTGTTTCGCACTTATTGTTGTAAATAAATTACGAAATTCTTCCGATTTGATTCTAAGTTCGTTGTTAAGCTTACAATGGGAACAATAAAGAACACAATAAAAAATAAAGCAATTTTGAATATTTTGAATAAAAAAAAAAAAAAAACAAAAATTTAAAAAAAACTCTTTTTTTTTAATCACTTTCATGTTCTCGTAAATACCTCGTTAATGATGTTATTCTTCTCGGCAACTTGAGCGTAAAGCCCTTCCGTATGTATGCGTTGATCTTTCTCATTGGTTTGCAGCGAATTAATTAATTTACTACGAACATCTAATAGCTGTTGATCGCGTTTCACTTGCTCCTCCAATTGCACCCCATTGTACTGGGCTTTGGACAATTCGATTTTAAGTTTCTCAATTTCTCGACGTTTCTCCGCTTCCGACTGACGCAGTTTAGCCACCTATGCGTATTAAAAGAATTCACTTGACTTAGGTAATGTTGGCAAATTTTAAACTTACCTCCATTTGCGCTTCTTTCGATTGATTTTGATTGATATCTTTTAATTTTTCATTAGCTTCCAACGAATCCTGTAATTCGCTATAAATTAAAACAAAAAAAAAAAAAAAACAAAAAAAACAAATCAACGAATGTCTTTAATGCGCAATTAAATTAATTCCGACGTTCAATTAGACATTGTAAGTTTCATTGTTCATTCTTCTTGGTAATGAGGAGTCATACTAAAGGTATATAATTATAGCGATAAGCCATAAGTGATCTTATAAGCTGTAAAGTAATATTGGGCAGTTTATGGATATAAAACACGTTCTCAAAACCAACAATCGCACTGCTTAAAAAATGCTTCTCAAACGGAGAATAGGCGAACGTTTCATTGGCCTGCGAATAAGCCCCATGTGCAGACAATCATCACCAAATAACGTCGACCACAAGGAAGCAGGTCGGCGTTTAAATAACGCTTGAGCGTGAATGTGGTACATAACTCTCGTAAAAGCAAAGCGTGTTTTCATTAAGCCACACGACACAAATCCATCGGAAGATTGAAATTACATTGACCAAAAGAAGGGTCCAAATTTTTCTCTTTTTTTAAGAGCACGCTCTAGCATGGCTTGTGTCTTCATGAAAACTCAATTATATTTTAGATAAGTTGCAACAACAATGCACCAATTGTCGTTGACTCGAGTCCTTCATGGTTCATAATATGATACAAGACTTATGCTTGCTGTGAAGAGTGCTTTAAGTAAGCCAAACGACTCAAATTCTTTGGAAGATGAAAACTACATTTGACCCAAAATGTTCCGAATCTTCTTAATACAACTCACTTACGTGCCTTGCATCTTCATGAGCAGATTTTGAAAACTCTCATAAAAAGTAGCTGCCTATTCATCTCATAAAAAATAAAAATGATGCATATCTTGTTCTTGAACTAATTGTTACTGTGTGCGGCAGTTTTCTCCAAACCAAATAAAGTTTAAAAAAAAAGAAAAACACTTTCTTGAATTTACGTTGTCAGGAGCAAATAATTAATTAGTCCTCATAAATATTTTTGGCACATTTACGGTCGTTTGCTGCGTTGTCTTAACACATCACTTATTATGATAATTTATGAATGCTACGTAAGAACGACGTCTCATTATGAGAACTACAATGCGTAGCAAGTGAATGATTACCGTAAGAAGAAGCAGAAGACAAATGTGTTATTTCCCTTATTTCTTCGTGCAATAAGAGCGAGACAAAAAATATTCAAAGGTACAATCTTAACACACAAACAACTATCAGAGCCCTTTGCAAATTATTTTTTAAAACACGACCGAATCTCAACCGGTCTTCTTACGAAAACCTAAGCTTTCCTTTCAACACTCTTTCTGATTCTAATGTTGAATTACTTCATGCGTACTTTTGACTGGGGTGGTCTCCCTAGTTGTGGAAAATGAAATAAAGACGAAAGCCCTCTGAAATGCTAGAAAAGCGAAAAATCGTCCCTGATATGAAACCCTCTGCGCTAGGCTCTATGTATTGAAACAATTGACTTTTGCCAAATATAGTCGTTCAATAATTTTTAGTTTAGCTGCGTTGATTTCCATGTTAGTTCGTATATGAAGAAGCAAAGATGCGATTAAATAATTTTTTCCATATCCCTCCTATCGTCAAGAAAAGAAAACATTTACCTTATGACGCTTTTTCCTTGGAAGATACTATGTAATCCTAGTCTATAGCTCACATGCACATGTCATAAAGAGATGTACCTTTTATGCATAATATTTTAAGATCTGCTCATCAGTCTCATGTTGTGGGTACATAAACCGAGACCTAATTATCAAGAGTGAAGTGATAGGCTGATGAACACATGTTACTATAAATGCATGCGACTATTGTCGAGATTGAAGGTAGCGGCAGATAATCTGTCTAGGCGACGGCAAGAAATGATCAAGGCAGATTTGCCTTGAAACTTTGAAACAACTGGAATGGTACGTTGTAGATAGGGAAAAAGAAAGCCTAGAAAGAATAGGCAAAGTGCTAATAAGAAGACAAGATAAGACAAGGTTGGTTAAACGTAAGACAATAAATTGCCACCGCAATTAAGATTAATATGACGTCAGAACAACACGCTGCGTGTTTGAGTTATAATCGTATATTAGAGAAAAGTTTTGAAAAAATTCGTTTGCGATTTGATATAGTTTGACGATCAGGTAAAATTAGAAAATTTCAAGTGCTTTGTAATCATTTTGATTCTTATCTCGCCATCTACGTGATTTCACGGGCAATGAAGACACTCTTTTTTCTAAATACACTTGAAGTTGCGACAAAGAAAGTGATTAAGGAAAAGCAAAATAAAATTTACTCACACGACGCGATCCTCGGACTCTTGCAGTTGCCTTTTCATATTAGGATAGGTTGAGTTTTCCTAAAATTGGAAGAAGAACAACAGCATATATATATAAGAGATTTGCATTATGTACGGTCTTCTCATCACATGCCTTTTCCAACATTGCGAGCTGATCTTCCAGGGCTCCCTTTTCGATTCCCAATTGCTCTATAATATTTTTTAATTTCTCAATATCGCTTTGTTGCTCTTGAAGTAGTTGACCTGCATTTAATTCTAAATCCTGTTTCTCTTTCATAACGTCATCGAGTTGCTCGCGAGCTGCATTTAGTTCTTTCGCTAAGGACTCGGCTTTCTCCTCTAAAATGTCCTTTTCACCTTTCAAATGCAATTCCAACTGGCTAAGCTTTTTGGTCATATTTGAAACACTGAAACCAATTCAATCCAAAATGATAATAAATGATCAAGTACTTTAAAGATATATATGTGAACGTTTGCCAGAGCAATTACTTTGTTGTATTATTTTCCAACTCATCTTCTAAAACTTGCTTTTCGTTTCTTAAATTCTCATTTTGCTTTTCCAATGCTTTCTCTTTCTTTTGCAACTACATGGAAGGAGTATAATAGAAACTTCAACTGAATATTACACATGAAGACATTAAATACCTCCGATATTTGAAGATCTCTTGTGGTAATATCTTCTTGGCATTTTGCCTTGAACTCAATTTCCAAATCATGAACTTTATCGTCATAAGCCTTTTGCGCGTCTGATAACTTCTTATCGGCCATTTTCAATGACTTATTGCATTCCTTTAATAAATTCGAAGGCTATCCATTGATTTTTCATCGCCATCTTAAGTATGATTATTTAATAATTCACCTGTAATTCTCTTTGCATTTTCACAATTTGAACGTCGGTGCTATAGTTTGCGGGCTCATGATTTGGATCGCATAAGTCATCCAGATAAGCATTTAACTCCTTTAAGGTGGTATTCTATTTATAAAATCAATTATTTTACATACGATTGTACTATTTTGATATAACCAAAGTGTACCTGAAGTTTTTCATAGATCTCTCCATGACCTTCTTCATCGAGGGTATGATAGTCTTTGTAATAATCGAATACCGATTGAACGCACTTACTAAGGGTTCCCCGTACACGTTCCTTAAATTCACCAATCGAATGAGCGGCTGTGTAGATTTAATAGGAAAAAGAAATTGAAAAAGAAAACATTTAATGAGATAGCGATTCAAGAAAATTCGAGAGAGAACTGATCGCGAGAAATATTGACATCAACTTCTACAATTCTTCAATTATCTGCTATAGGTCGTTTGTATTTATTGCCTATGGTAAGCATTATTTTTTTATATTTGATCGGATGACCACAATCTTATTTTTTTTAATTTGTTGCGGTTGTGAGCTCGCAAATAACAGATGTCAGGCCGAATGACGGACAGGTAGAAAGCTTAACTAATCAAGAATGTGTATATCCGCCTTTTCAAACAATCTATGCTTCAGTGCAGGACTCTACGTAATTCAACCTGTCCTAGCAACAATTTGCATGTCTTCGAAAATAATCTCTATGCCCAAAGTGTAATGTTATCACCTACGTGAATTAGGTAAGAACATGAAATGGCTCCACTATTATAAGAACAAACCGCCAAAGTAGATCTTAAATTATATTTCACTTCCACGATTCGGCAAAAAGTATATTATCAAATATATTGCTAGCCTTCGTAATAGCATCGGATTCCAAGATTGCATCGGCCTTTTTTAGGCTGGCAAACAGCAACAAAAGGCTTTCTTGAGGCTCCTTATGGTGCCTTGCTTGTGAACAGAATTTAGAAACGAGAATTTAGGCTCAAATTTATTATTCCAAGCAACAGTTGGAAGCGTTCATAACTATAAATAAAAGAAATTGGCGCAATTCCCCGCAGACCTTTATTTGACTCGATATGATAGGTGCTTCTAGGGTTGAAAAACAAGTGACAAATTTGATGTATTCTTGAAGCACTCAAAGCAGATTTCTCTTAGCGACTTACTACAATAGTTAGCACTTTTCACTCTCCCGACAATTGAGTCTTCGCTTTCGGTAAGATTTCTGATTTCCTTTTTGGAGTGTTTGGAGCTTTCATGGGATATTCACTTATCGCTTTTTGCTTGAATAGTAAACATGGACTTAGCTATGGCACTTATTTTAACTACTACTGTGACTTTTGAAGCATTTTGATTAAGCGTCAACAGGTTAAAAGTAATCGGTTCTGACAGAATACATCTATTTATGGACTAAACACAATTGGCCGAAGAACGTAAGGGAAGAAAGAAAGTTGTGTCAAGTAAACGGGAAATAACCTCACACATGTTGTGCAATAAACATTTTGGAAATTGATTTTAATCTAAGTCTCAACTACTTTAATAAGGTAATCATTCCATAGAAGCACCACATTGTTGTAGGTTCAAGTCATGAGTTCAAATTTATTACTATATTAGGGAAAGGCATGTGCTAAGCAACGCAATCGGATTTGTGAACCGAAAATCATTTTTCGCCACAATTCACCGAGATCACCGAAATGTTTTCCAATAATAATTTAGCAATGGGAAGTCTATGTGATTTTTATACTTACGCAACGCTTTCGGTGCTTTCTTCATATGCTCTTCATTGACCAACAGTTCGCATTTATCGTTACGCACCACGGATATAAATTTGTAAGTGCCTTTAAGTTTATCCGATGAATTCAGCTTCAAAGATTCTAGCTTTTGACAGAATTCACTTTGAATGTCATTTAAGCGTTTTTCCATGTTTTCAAAAGCTTTCAATTTGTTATTCTCGTTGACCCGTTCGCGGGGTGTTAAAGCGAAATTCTCATGATCACCGGAGTTTGATTTAATTTTTGGTATAGGTGCGAGAGTTACATCGCTATTTTCCTTACTGAATGGATGAGAGCTACACCCAGACATTGTACTCGCTATATATACACACATATATACACATAGATATAGATACATGTAGGATTGAAATTTTTTTACATTTCACAAAAAATTCACGACTTACCACTACGTCGCCTAATACCTGTTGGTAAATGACCGCGGGCGGTATGATTTCTTGGTGTAGCTTTACCGGAATTATTCGACGAGAAACTGGCCTTAGAAATGTTCTTTTTCAAAACTTTTCCAGTATCCGGGGGACCCAAGCTTACTTTAGATTCATTTTCATTTGAGATTTTCAATGAAAGAGACGACGGCCTAGCCGTGTTCGTTTTATCAAGTGCATTAGACGGCACCAGTAAAGTGGTAGACTACGCATTAGAAAATCAAAGAAAAAATAAAAGAAATTTTGAATTGAAGCCTACTTTAACTAACCTTCGTTGGTATTTTCGATTTAACATTACTGTGTAGATTCTGAAAGTATATCATAAGCAAAAAAATTTCAATTTAAAAATCATAAGACCCGTTTGTAGCGTTTAATTATAGATATACGGACCGCTTTTTTATTTGTTGCAATTGGATTTGTTGTTATTCCTTTATTGTTTTCTGCTTTTTTATTTCCAAATTTATTTACGAAATTTTTCGGATTCAATTTTGAATCTTTTTTTAAAGATGTCACCATATTATGTCCTGAAATGTGTGTGGTTTGTTTGTTTTTTTGTTCTTTTGCCTCCTCGAGCATAACGAATTTCGATTCGCTTAACTTACCATTTTGACCTTCTTTTGCGATTCCTCTGCTTGGCGATAGACTCATTTTTCTAGAAAATTTTTTTACTAAAATAAATACGGCTCGAAATAAAATTTGGTTAAATATTTATTATAATATGGAAGGAAACTGGATGGGGTGGAGGGCTTTATATTTTTTTTTGAATATATATTTTTTATAACTATTTGAAATGCTTGTAAATTTGAAAAAAAATTCTTTTAGGACAGAAAATAAAATTTTCTTATATATATATATATATATATATGCACAAAAATATAGAAAAAAATTACAGATTTTATATGACAAACACTTGAATTTTAATGTAGCGTTCACTTTGATAAGAAATAAAAAAAAAAAAATTTACTCTTATTTCTTATAATTACTTGTTGGGCAAAAATGAATGAAATGCTATTAAGAAACCGATTATTCG
Source organism: Glossina fuscipes (assembly GCF_014805625.2). Taxonomy (NCBI): domain Eukaryota; kingdom Metazoa; phylum Arthropoda; class Insecta; order Diptera; family Glossinidae; genus Glossina; species Glossina fuscipes. The sequence goes on from NW_023998422.1 coordinate 7,445,546, forward strand.
ATTTAATCGATTACCTTTAGCTTTTTAAAATCCGCACGTCAGATGAATTCCATGAGCCAATTGAATCCCATTAACGACAACGGAAAAGATAAATTATTTGATTGAAGTGTTAAGAGAAAGGACGAACATCTATTTAAGAGGATGAGGGGGTGATTGTTATCCTTTTGTTAAACAATAATATAATAAAGAATTTTATTTAAATCGAGTTGATATGGCGACGTGACTGATTTATATCACAAACTCGGTAAAATATGAACTCGGTCTTCGCTTTAGAATACATGCCTATGAAAATCACCAACACAGACATACTTGGGTTATTTTAATAAAATTTAAGATTTTATTCTAATTTTTGAAGCGCATAGTCCCCTTGGTGGCCTTTTTTATTTAATATGCACTCAAAGAAAGAAGTGAAGACTGCAGCCTAGAGGATGTACGGTAAGTGTTATGACTTTACCTACTGATCACTCGTCGCAGCTATAATCTAAGTAAGCTCTACCGCACTTGGAATTTGAATCTATTCTCACCTGCTAAGCTACTCATGCAGATAATCTCTAAAGAATAATTTACATCTCACTCAAGCAAAGCAAATGTAATAGAGAAAATATGTTTGGTTGTAGTTTAAAATGACAGTCAAAACCACAAGACTAGATTGCTTCTTACATTAAATTGAAACGGAGATCCAAGCTTTTCTTTCCCCGTAAGACAACATTATGCGTAACAATTGTGCAAGCATTTTCTCTTTCAAAGGGAGAAAGAGTAGTTTACTGTCGGTGACGTGGGCAACGCTACCTGAGCAAATCGCAAGTACAAGGACTCTGTGTTCCGCTAAGCAATGAAAACGCGACGATGTAAGCATTCTCCTTTTCAAAGTAGGAAAGACAGGCTTAGTGTCGTTGACGTGGGCATCGCCATCTCCGCAGATTGCAAATACACTAAGCAATGAAAGCGCGACCATTTTCCTCTAAAAGTGCAAATTATAAGCATTCTCTCTTTCAAAGAAGGGCAGACGCAGGCATGGCAATCTCAGCAGATTGCAAGTAGAAGAGCTCTGTGTGCCACTAAGCAATGAAGACGCGACAACTTTCCTTTAAAATTGGCAATTGAAACACTTTATATAGTTTTCTTAAACTTTGCTTTCACGTTGAAAACGTCTTACCAAGCATATCAACATTCTTCCTGCACATCACAGTGGAGTAAAGTTTTTCCTATTACGAACTTGAACGTTATTGGGCTTAAATTTTTCGGTTTTTATTTAAATTGTGCAGTAGCGACGATTTTAAAGAGAGAGGAAATAATTTAAGAACTGAAAAAAATGCAACAGCAAGAAAAACCTTTGGTGGCTTGTAATCGTATCGAAGTGTGTTGTTTTTATTCAGTCGCCACATAAACTGCTGATAGCATGACTTGCGTTTTTAGCGGCCCACATGGCCAAATGAATTTTTTTGTCGAAAAAATGCAAATGTAAACAAAAAGAAAAGCGTAAAATTAAAATTGATTTAAGTCGAATCTCGTACCATCTAACACTGCTGTTATGTTT
>NW_023998422.1:7447092-7490453 GCF_014805625.2 Glossina fuscipes
ATTCACAAGGACGTCGCTACTTGCTTACTTACTATATCAACGTTGCGGACTTATTCGAACATGTCATGTGAATATTCACATCAGAGTCTCTACGAGAAAAACATTCTGGATGTTACAATGCCTAAGATAAAGTTAATATATCTAAAGGGAAATGCCTTACACTTTAGTGTTTGCCCGTAGTTATTAAGAATGCATGCATAAAAGATCTCAGAATGGGAAAAATAAAAGCAAAAACACATCGCAACATGTATGTGAGCACATGTGAATTACTTATACATGCACTGATGCCGGAACCGGGTATAGTGTCTATGAATGTATATGTGTCGAATAGCATGATAAACATCTCACATATACAAGCATGTTATTGAATAATTTATTCTCTTAATTGAGAATGGAAAGCGAACGCTTGCTTTGCTTTGTGAACAGTTTGCACAGTTTGCCGATTAGCTTGGAACTTGCAACACATAGAAACGTTTAACGGTAAAAAATAATATTTTCATAAAATTTTTTTTTTCTTTTTTGTTTTATTTCGCCCGCATAGAATAATGCAAATATTGTCAATGAAGAGTAAATTACAAAGACAAAATTTCATTTTCAAATACGCCAAAGGAAATAATTAAGCGAATTAAACAAGAAAAAAAATAAATAAATAAATAAAACAGAAAAGGCAAAGAAAGCCAGAGATAATTAAATGAAATTTGAAATTGAATTAAAATTGAATTTATATATTAATTAATTGTATAAAGAAACCTTTAAAGTGTTTTGTTAAAAATTTACTACGACAGCCCTTAAATCGTGTTTGATAATAATGACCGAATGGTCGGTGCAGTAAACCTTTCAATTAATTTCAATTGTGACGCGAATTTTTCAATCGCAATGCATTGCAATGACAAAAGCAACAATAATACATAAGCACACACCCACACACACACAGTGATTTCGAAATGTTTTAATTAATAAAGTGAAAGAAAACACTTTCACACTTTGTTTACTACTAACTAATATGCGCCGATCATGATGCAGTGGATAGTGTTCAAAATAATTTTTTTTTTCTTTTTTTTTTTGTTAATAAATTAATTTTTTTTTTTGTATAAAACCTTATAAATATTTTTATTATCGTCTTACTTTAACATTGACATTCGATATGAAGCGAGTTTTATTAAAATTAATTTACAAAAACAAAAAAAACACTAAATATAGGAAATATTTAGTTAAGTTAATAGTGTTTATTTATGAGATTAATTAAATACTCGTTTCCTTGAATTTCTATTCCCTTCTTCTTGAGCCATCAATTTTTATTCCCGATCCACAAAGGATGGGGGGTATATTCATTGTGTCGAAACGCTTGCAACGGCCAGAAGAAAGCATCAGAGAGCCCTTAAAGTATATATCTTCTTAATTAGCATCAAATTCTAAATTGATTTAAGCATGTGCGTCCGTCGTTCCACCTATCCGTCTGTGTAATGTCTGTTGTAAACATTCTCTTAACCGCAAAAATGCAGCTATCGACTTCAAGTTCGACAGAAACATTGAAAGTTCTTCGGTGGGAAGACACGCCTACAGCACCACGTAATCTGAGAACATCTTTGTTTTTCGAAAGTAATAAGAAATTTGTTTTTCCCTCACTATTCATAAACTACAGCAGATAATTTCAAATTTGGAACTCATCGAAGAATATCCGTTTGATCATCCGCCCATCTGCCCGTCTATCCAACTATATAATATTCGTGGTAAGCCCTCTCTCTCTCACAAAAATGAAGATATCGCCTACAAATTTGCAAAAGCATTTGGGGAGCTTTCCGAAGAACACGCCTGTAACGCCCACGCCCCTACGCGACAGGAGCCTTCATCTCAAAAAATAAAAAGAAACCGCCTCGCCCCCTCCGCCACACATTATACCGCATGAAAACTTAATACTTTTACTTTTTTTGTCTTATTTAGGAGAACGGGGATGGATATAAAAGATTCGGTCACGACCGAATATACTTTTTGCACTTGTTACTATTACAGATTTCATCTATCATAACGTCAAGCAAATGAATAAATTGTCATTACTTCTCCTTCTAAGCGTTATTAAGCTCAACTTAATAACGGCTTGTAGTCGTATACCTCTGGGGACTACAGCCGCCAAATCACCAGTTGATGACAATTACGTAATTACTATAACCGGTAATCCCGATAGTTATATACCCGGTCAAAAATACAATGGTAGATACAATCGTATTATTTCCAAAAGCCTTCCACGTTAACTCCTCCTTTGCGTTTCAGTCTCCATTATCGCTTATAATGATCAAACATTCATTAGCTTCATGTTGGGCTTGGAAAATGAAAATGGTGATACCGTCAACTTGGATGCGGTAGGAACATTTGAAATCATTGATTTAGCTGAAACTCGTTACAGCCCCCGTTGCGCAAATTTAATAGAGAATACTAACACAAATGTTAAAAGTCGTATAGATGCTGTTTGGGTCGCGCCTATCGCCGCTGGAATGGGTTGTGTTATGCTGCGTGCCACTGTAGTACAGCATCGGGACGTTTGGTTTATGGATGATGGTTTCCTTACTAAACGGGTATGTGAAGAAGAAATTGATGATGTTGATACGCAGCCAAGTATTGTAGATCCTTGTTGTGCCTGCGATGAGGCCAAATACGAATTGACGTTTGAGGGTAAATGGTCACGTCATACTCATCCTAAAGACTTTCCTGCCAATAGTTGGCGCACACGTTTCAGTGACATAATCGGGGCATCTCATACTATCGATTATCGATTTTGGCAATATGGGGGTTTGGCAAGTGAAGGTCTACGCGAGGTAGCTGAGCACGGTTCTACCCGGACGCTGGAAAGTGAATTAAAGGAACAGGTGAATATGATATTATCGACATCTTGGATCCTTAACATCTTGCATCGGAACTTTTAACTCCAGAGTGATCAGATACGTACGATTATTAAAGCACGCGGTATATCTTATCCTAACGTTACGGGGAAAACATTTGCTGTATTTCGTGTAGACTCGCAGCATCATTTGATATCTTTGGTATCCATGATAGATCCTTCACCGGATTGGATTGTCGGCGTGTCAGGTTTGGAGCTTTGTTTGCCCAATTGTTCTTGGATCGAAAGTAAAATGCATAACCTATATCCTTGGGATGCGGGCACCGATAGTGGTCCTTCTTATATGGTTAGTGTACTCATAAGTCCGTACTACTACATGAAACTGTGTAAACTCGTTTCATATTTTTGCGTATACAGTCCGCCGATCAACCGCAGGTGCCTCCAGACGTGGTTAGACGAATTAAGTCAAATTTTCCCAATGATCCACGATCACCATTTTATGATCCTGATGCAGCTCCGATGAAACCCTTAGCCACCTTGTATATCAATCGAAGACGTCTGTACGAGAAAACTTGCGATAACACAGAAAGTAAACTAAGTTCCAGTGTTTTGTGTGCCAATCGCTTAACTTTGTTTATTCATGTTTAACCCAATTAGATGAAAATGATGCTCCCGAATGTGCTACTAATCCCTGGACACGCTGGGATGCGTGCAGTGCTAAATGTGGTCCGGGTAAACAATATCGCACTCGTGAATTTAAAGATCCGTTAATTGCACGCAAGTTCAAATGTCGCACAAATCTGCGTGAAGAACAGGATTGCGTAGGTCGTAAATGTGATTCGTTTGACGAATCTGAGCCAAGTGAAATTGATTCGGAAGGATTAAGCTATCCTGGGTCAGGTCCAAAAAATCCGGAATGTGCCATTTCCAATTGGACCGATTGGTCATCATGTTCCGCTACATGTGGGGCTGGGACTATGATGAGATCGCGCCAATACCTAAATCCCCGAGCAAAAAAAAAATGTCAGAAAGTAACTCGAATTCGTTTGCAAGAAACGAAGCGTTGCCAAGGCATTGATTGTGGCGGTGACATCGAAAATCCTGGCGGTGATGGTAACGGCGATTCGGAGACGGATAACCAGAACACTAGAGCTTTATATGGCAACTTAGATGATATTTATCGTTATAATAATTTCGAAAGTTACAGTCACCAACTAGATGATTATATACCACCCGAATGCGGTGTGTCACACTGGTCCGATTTTTCACCATGTTTGGGCCCTTGTGGTCGTACAGGCACACGTCAGCGAGAACGTAAAGTATGGAAAAAGGACGAGGTCTACGGAGTACGACGTCCCGATTACGATCCTAAATTGGATTCCTGCCGGCATATTAAGCGGAAAGAAGTAGTAAATTGTACACTATCAAGTTGCGATGCGATTGTCAAGCCTTTCTGCTATGAAGACCTTCAAGTTAGTCCTTGTCGCGACAGTGAAGTAGCCAACTATTGGTTTTATGATCACATGAGTGATCAATGCGCGATTTTTTGGGCCGATAAATGCGATAAAAATCGCAATAAATTCACGTCGAAAGAAGCTTGTGAAGAAACATGTCATTTGCCCCGTCAAAAATCAGAGTTACAAGGCGATGGTCTCAACATGAAACCGACCAACTGCCTAGTCTCTGATTGGGTAGGGCATTCCTGTAATGCTACTTGCGGTGAGGGTATACAGATTAAAACTCGTCGGGTTCTACGATCGCCTAAATATGGCGGTAAACCATGTCCCAAACATTTGGTACGTCTAGAAAAATGCTATCAACGATGTGATGATATATATTCGGTCGGTGATATAAGCTACGGCAGCTATAACGAAAGACGTCGTACTGGTCATCATTACCATCATCAACAGCAGCAAGACAAAGCCGAGGCCGAGAAAAACGAATGTCGCTACTCTGAATGGTCGGCTTGGACTCCGTGCACGGCCACTTGTGGAGATAATTCGTATCGCCAGAAAACACGCACTCTCGTCAACACCAATCTTAGTTATAAATGCAAAGACCGCGTACGAATGGAAAAATGTAAAATGCTCCCTTGTCAATTGAATGACAACGACGACGGTGATAAATGGTAGAGCGTCTACCATATCTAATTAGTTTGTACAACACAAAACAATAAAAAAAGTATTAAAAAAATATTTTATATATATATTCTCTATAGTACGGCTGAAGGGATCAGAGGGATACAGATGGCGGAAGAGGAGTGTTTGTGGTTCTGTCAAATATCTTTTCTTACGTTGTCATCTTAATGGTTGAGAAATGCTGGCTTATCAGTCAAGACGCGTGCCTTACTTATGAAAATCTTTTGCTTTTTTTTTTTTTTTTTTTTTTTTTTTTTTTTTGTCTATCATTCTCTTTTTTCTCGCTGTTACAATGCAATCAACCTCTAAACTCTAGACGGTAGTTAGTTTTGTAACTTAATTAATTGAGGTGACGAGATCAAGAGATGAGAGCGTTGAACTATTTGCTTTCAGTATAGTAGAGCGAACGGGCGGCCACTTGCTTATTAGATTTATTTTTAATTCAGTTGTTGTTTGCTTTTAAAGTGATCAGTAATGGATTTAAAATTTTTGTTGCTATACATTTTGATATTTTCGGAATTAGCCAGGATTTGTTTAAACGCCTGCAATCGTAAACCTCAGGGAGCCAACGGAGATCCATCGCCTGTCGATGCTAACTTTCATATGTTAATCGATGGCAATCCTTCGCATTACATAAACGGACAACGTTACAATCGTAAGTGCTTGATTCTCTAACTGCCTATGAAATGTTTCATCTTTTCGATTGATCACTTTATGCCAAGTTTCATTGTCTTCTACCAACGGATTGAAATTTATAAGTTTTACTTTGGTGGTGGAACCTGATTCATACGCCTTAACTTTGCCGGACCGCAATATGTTGGGTCATTTCGCAATAATTGACACAGCTGAAACGAAATTCAACGCTTTGTGCGAAAATATGGTCGAGAGTACCAATGCAAATGTAAAATCCCGTGTGGATATTAGCTGGATCGCTCCCACAAGTCCATATAGTAATTGCGTTGTTTTTAAAGTCGCTTTCTTACAACACCGACATGTTTGGTTTATTGACGATGGTGGTTTGTCGAAACGCTTATGCCCAGAGGAAATCGATGAAATAAACAGTCAAACGCCGCCGGTAAATCCTTGCTGCGCCTGTGATGAGGCTAAATATGAGGTGCGCTAGCGTTTCCTTTAGGAAAGCAATTTCTAGCTGTCTATCATTTTAGATAATATTGGAACGCAAATGGATGCGAAACACCCATGCCAAACAATTTCCTTCCGAGGCATGGCGTACGCGATTTGGTGAATTGCTGGGTGCTTCGCACACTTTAGAATATCGTTTTTGGCAATACGGCGGTTTGGCCAGTGCAGGTCTCAAAGAATTGGCAGAACATGGTTCCACAAAAGCCTTGGAAAGAGAAATTACAGAAACTGCAAGTGTAAGCTTAAGTCTCCAAAAAATCGTGCCGAGTAAGCGATTTTTTTATTTTTTACTCATAGGCGGGCGAAATACGAACCATAATTAAAGCCCCTGGTATTGGCTATAGGCAAAATTCCATTGCCACGACCATGGCTACCGTCAGAGTTGACGCTAAGCATCACATTCTTTCGTTAGTTGCAAAAATTGAACCTTCACCTGATTGGATTTTAGGCGTAGCCGGCTTAGAGCTATGTTTAGCCAATTGCACTTGGATAACCGAGAAGACTTTGAATTTGTATCCCTGGGATGTGGGAACTGATGCTGGTTCATCTTATATGGTAAATAAGATTTGAAATATCTGAGTAATAAAAACAATCTATCTATCGCAACGTATTGCTGCAGTCCCCCGATCAACCACAAATTCCCCCAGACGTTATAAGGCGTATTACGTCATCATATCCACGAGATTATCGTTCGCCTTTTTTCGATGAGTCGGGTGCACCAATGAAATCGCTAGCTACTCTCTACATAAATAGAAAGAAAATCTATGAGAAAGATTGCAGTTATAGTGAGTCGCTGGGCAATTTTTCGAATTTTGAATTCTACTTTTGATTAATAATTCTTTCCTTTCCTTTCAGATAAAAATGTTGCTTTAGAATGCTCGACTCATCCCTGGAATAATTGGACCGATTGCACATCCAAATGCGGTCCCGGCACTCAGTATCGTGTACGCGATTACAAAGATCCGGAATTGGCGAGACATTACAAATGCCGTCAAGTGTTGAGACAGAATCAAAATTGTATAGGCAATCGATGCGGTTTAACCTATAGTTCAGATATGACCGGTATAACAGAATGTGAACTCACTGAATGGAGCGATTGGACTGAGTGCTCGAAGAAATGTGGTCGCGGCTATCAAAAACGTCTTCGAGAATATATTAACGGTTACAACAAAGAAAGGTGTCAGGTCTGTGCCCGATTTTTTGTATACTACAAGAGTATCGCCTAATAAACATGTTCCTTTCCTTAGAGTGATGTGCGTCAAGATTTGCAAGAAACGCGTCGCTGTTACGGTCAAAATTGCGGCGGTTCTATTAATACTTCTTTCGATGATATATATTCGGAACCCTATGAGCCCCAAGATATTGAAGAAATCTACGAAATAGCGAAATTAAATCGTAAGCTCGTTAAAACACAAGCGATCCCAAAAGTTGGCTTGAGATCTGAGAGCAATTCGCTACGTTCGTTTAACATTAACAATTCCACGAAAGATGATACCGATCTTGATCAAGACTTAGTCGGCCAAACAGAAAATGTTACTCGCAAACAAAATGCAAAAGAATCAACGCAATATTTAATTGCGAATACAACAACAAGAAAACAAAATAATTCGCTTAACAACATGCTGCCGGATTATTGCATGGAGAGGCCTGTAGCGCCAAAGGCGTTCTGTAATAAAAATCGTGTTATTTTACAAAATTTTTGGTTTTATGACGCCGATGATATTCAATGTAAACTGTTTACAGCCGACAGTTGCGATACTAATCGCAACAAATTTCGTAAATTGGAAATCTGTGAGGAAAAATGTTTAAAACGTCACATAAACGAGAGGGAGGAGGTTAAGGTAAAAGCTGCTCAACAGCCTAAAGAAAAAAGGAGTGCAATATATATAAAGCGTACCTTTTGAGTTATGAAAAGTGCAAATTTCTAGCAGAGAGAGCTGGAGAGAGAGAGAGAGAGAGAGAGAGAAAAGCAGTTAAAGGCCTCTCTTTTTTGTCTTTCTGCAGAAATCTTTGGATTAACATTGAATTTCTACTAACCTAGCTTAAGATGAAGTGATAACACACAGAGAGCTATGTAAAGATAAGAGACATCGAATGTGAAGAAAACTTGAGGCGAATTTTGTATACCTTTCAGCAGGTGGAAGGAAGCTATTTTACTTTAGATATTAATTAAATAAAAATTTTCAAACATCAGTCGACACAATCAATCGTTTATTGAATAGATAAACTATGAAATTTATCGCATGATTACAATGATCCTGCGGCTATCCCGATATACTTAAAGTTTAAATCAAACTTTTTATTATCTTCTCATCCATTTACATACAAACAATTTATCGCTTGTCGATGATAATCAATTCGCATAAACGTAATCGAATTCCACAGTGCTCCCCATCATACCTTTCTCTCAACAGGTAAACAGCATTGTCGATTGCGTTGCACGTTGCGCTGAAATCGTACAAAACTCTCTCAACTTATCTTGAGCAGAATACGCTATGTCCATTGATTACTTACACTTCTCTTGGTGCATTAATAGAGATAGTTCACAATGATACCTTCAAGACCAAGCACTCCATTTTTATGAGTACAATCGCATCTCTCATGAGACTTCGTTTTGCTTACCATCGGTAACTTATTAGCGGAAGTGTTTAGCAAAAACTTTACCTTAGAGTTAGGATTGATTTTTGTATAGAATTCCTCATAATCCTTGAAATGCTTTTTGGGAACTTGCAGAAAACGACCCGAGAAGCATAAATTGGAGCAACACTCTCGTCTCGGGATTATGAAATTCTTACTCGAATTCGAAAATTTTTCGCAGAGTCACTCATTTTGTTCCCGTCGCGTAAATATTCTCTTAGAGAAAGTCTTATGAAAAGCATATGGTCGTTCGAAGGCATCTGGCGCTCTGGCGCATCCGGTTAATTTAATCACTTTCTAAGGCCGTAATGACGCCAATGTATTTAATTAACTTACCATATATTTTACGTTTTATAAAAGCGAAGAGAGCGATTTTGAACTCTAAGTTAGTCTTATCAATAATCCATTCGAACTCATCGGCTTAGAAACGGCCAGCAACTTGAAATTCAGTATAGGACAAAACTCGAAGCAGTAAACAACAAATGAAAAGCTTTGTATTAATTAAAATAGAATTAGAAAAATTAACTAAAGGATTGAAAGAGAAATGTCATTTGCTTTGTTTACACGTTTCATTTTAACTGTGATCCTCTTACAAAAAGGGCAAAATCAAATTTTCGCTCGAAAATGCAATCGTTACCCTTCGAATACATTTGCGGCCAAATCGCCTGTGGATGATAATTATGCAATTTTAATATCGGGTAATCCGAATACCTACATATTGGGACAAAGCTACAATAGTAAGTAAAAATACTCGTGCCTGGCGCCAGAATGTCTGCTTGCAGTAATGTAGTAGTAATGAGTAACAGAAAACTGAAGATTGATAGTAAAACTCTCTCTGAGAAAGTATTAGTGTTAGTAGTCAATACAAATAAATGATAATATTAAAGCAACGTCTGTGCGTAACTTTTACAAAAGCGTGATTGCCTTTCCAAGTAAGTTCGCATGTTATTGAACTTGAAAATTAAAAAAAAAACAAATTTCGTTCTCAAATATTGCGCGTTTGATTTAATGAAATGAAAAAAGAAAAACAGAAATATCACAAGGCCGTCTATCTTAAGCATTCAACTGATAAGATTCGTAGCTACTTGTACGTTAATTTCAATTTCCCGGAATTCATTTCAGCAAATTTGCTTATGCGTTTTGTTTACAAAATTGGAAATTTTCCCATTAATGACGAAACTATTTCAACTTGTTTTTACACTCTTCCAAAGAAGAAGAAGCAGAAAATTCAGGTGAAAATTCGAATAATGAAAATTATTGAAAATATTGAAAAACTTGTATAGGGCTACTTGTATTATCAAATAGAAGAATAAGACATCTCGAAGGTTAAAGGAAGGATTTGGCAAACGATTTGCGAACTTCCACCTACGCAATCGGTATTCTTGGCACGAATTGCCCTAAACTCCTTTCCTTGCTTTATGATCAGGAACGTCTTGTTTTCATTTTCAGTTTCCTTACAATCCTATAATGGTCAGCGTTTTCTGAGTGCCAAAGTGACATTGGAAAACGATCAAGGTGGTAAAAGTTTCTACGAGGATTTGGGTCGTTTCAATATTATTGATTCGGTGGCTACGCGTTACAGTACCGATTGCATTAATATGATCGAGACAACAAATACCAATCCTAAGAAGAGATTGGACGTTGAATGGATCGCTCCTAGTACAGTGGGCATGGGTTGCATTCTAATACGTGCAACTGTTCTACAGCACCGAGACGTTTGGTTTATGGACGATGGCGGTCTAACTAAACGTATATGTGAAGAAGTGATCGATGATCTCGAAAGTCAAAAGAAAGATTCAGAAGAGCGGTTATGTTGTGCCTGCGATGAGGCACGGTATGAAGTAAGTGTAATAACGATCGCAATATAAACGAAATCGTTGCAAAAATTATTTTCTTTACAGATAACTTTTGAGGGTTTGTGGTCGCGTAACTTACATCCCAAAGATTTTCCCGATCGTCTTTGGACTGTTCGCTTCAGTGATGTAGTGGGGGCTTCTCATACATCCGATTATCGATTTTGGGATGTCGGAGCTTTAGCTACAAATGCTATGCGTGAATTTGTTGAACACGGCTCGACACGTTCGTTAGAAGCAAGCTTCAATGAAGATTATCGGTTAGGTAAAGTGCGAACTATAATTAAGGCCAGAGGTCCAGCATTTCCGAATTTAAATGGGCAGTCATTGGCTTCTATACGCGTAGATCCGTCCAATCATCAGTTTTCTCTGGCCAGCAAACTCGAACCGTCACCTGACTGGTTTGTAGGAGTATCGGGACTGGAATTATGTTTGGCTAACTGCACTTGGCTGGAAGAAAAGCAAATAAATTTATATCCCTGGGACGCGGGTACAGACGCAGGTCCCACTTATACGGTAAGCAAGCAAATTCTTTTCTCAGGGTATACTAACTGCATCGTTCCCCATTAATAATTACTTATATGCTTTTATGATCCCTCGAACTGATGAATTCTCGCTAAGACAATTATAATTTTTCTGCTTTTCAATTTACGTAGTCCGCCGATCAACCGCAAGTACCACCGGATGTTATAAGACGAATGCGTTCAGATTTTCCATCAGATGCCCGCTCGCCTTTTTATGACGAAACCGGGGCGCCTATGAAACCCTTGGCCTCTTTAAGGATACATCGAAAACGTATATATGAACGTAATTGCAAAGATAAGGAATGTGAGTGAAATAAATCTAAATTTTGAATAATTTTACACTCCTTCTTTTTTTTTCGTCCCTTCCGTTAGCTGATAATGCCGAAAATCTACCGCGCGAATGTCTTACGCATCCTTGGTCGAAGTGGTCAAAATGTTCGGCCGAGTGTGGCGAAGGCTTTCAAGATCGTTCGCGCGTATACAAACAAGAAGAAATGGCAAAAATATATAATTGCGACGCGATGGTGGCGACAAGACAAGAGCGCCCTTGTCAAGGAAACAATTGTGATAATTTGCCATTGACAAAAACTGGAACCTATGCTTTCCGGAAAACATCCTTTACGGAGGCAGATCGTAAAGGCAATTTTCTAATATCCACAGAGAAAATAAGATCAGCCAAATGTGAGATAGGTGCCTGGTCGCCTTGGTCTCAATGCAATAAAGCTTGCGGCGAAGGAATAATGATAAGACGACGTTATTATTTGAATTCCGAAGAAGAAGAAGAATGCCATGTAAGCTAAAATTGTAAAAAGCATTTTAAGAAAATTCTCCAAAATTTATTGCTTTCTAAGCAGAGATTGCGTTTTCTAAAACTTGTTGAATATAAGAAGTGCTTTGGTCGCAATTGTTTAGGAGAAGTTCATCAAAGTTTCGAAACCCTTGAAAATACTAATGAAAGCGAAGAGGAAGAAAACGTTGCGAACTACGACAATCCGATGGAGTATGACGAGTACAAGGAAAACAATTTAATTAGAAATTACAAAGATTTTGGCGCCCATCTTGAGTCGGCCAATTTGTTGCGTGCCAATAGCGATGAAGAACAGCAAGGCTCACCTAAAAATGCTCTTTGGGATGCCGAAGGACGCCGTAAGCTTCAGTACGGCTTCGATCAAAAATATCCAAGGGATCACATTATACCACAACTTTGTTATAAAACTTTAAAAAATTTTAAATGTAGCGATCCAACGGTGATTAAGAATTATTGGTTCTACAATGTCTGCACCGACCAGTGCATGCTATTTGCTGCCGACATATGCGATCGTAACTTAAACCGCTTCCAATCGATGGAGAATTGCGAAAAAGTTTGTCAAAAGCCTATTCGGCAAATGGGTCCACATTATCTTAAACTTAAACAGGATATGGCATGCTCATCGCCAACTAGGAAATGGTGGCGGATATCAAAACGGAAGCCTTACTAGCAAACAATACTAGCAAACAATACTTTGATAAAGATTGAAATTTTATTAAAATTTTTTTGCAACTCAAATTTTAAATTAATGCTCAAAATTTAATCATAATTGTTCTTAAAATTAATAGTCGACAAGTGCGGCTGCTACTTTTCTGACTCAGATGCTACATTTTCCGAACGACGTGGCTTTTCATAGGGTGATGGATTTGTGGGCGGATATGGATGTGGGTGTTGAGGTGGACCTAGATGTGGGCGAAGATTTGGATGGGAGTAGTCGTGATGTGGATTGTGTGGATGACGTGGATGGGAATGGGGATGACGAGGTGGGGGTGGATTTAAAGTGGGATGATGAGGTCTCTTTTTCTTTTCCTTCTCTTCCGGTTTTTTATTTTCCTTCAAAATGCGATGCCATAGAAAGTATTTTGTAAAAATAAATAACGAAACAATAAGGAAAATAGTAAAGCCACTGGGGTGTGGAAAATGTTCACTATGCATCTGTCTAATACACATATTCAAGCAGAAATTTTTTTTTGAACAGCTCGCACCATGTCTGAGTCAGGCCTGACTCGGCGAAAGTTTACCGCAGTCTGCGTTTTCAGTTGCCAAATTTGTTACTGGTAATATGCTGAATTTTATAGCCGTTCCCTTTGAATGCTTCTGTACAATTTTTCCCAAAGCTACTTCGGGAGTTTTAATAAAAGTTTCAATAGATTTAAAAATCTGATCACACTTTGCTGTATCATTTCCTGTGCTCTGTATTAATATACGCACTTCGTGACCTTTACTCAACCATTTAGCAATATTCTTTAAACGTGCATTCAAATCGTTTTCAGAAATCCGAGAACCAATGTTTAGAGATTTTTCGGTTTTTTTTTGTGCAGGCTTTGTTGGTATTACAGCTGGTGCATCGTTGGAGTCTTTGCTTTTTAATTCTGATAGTTCTTCGACTAATATTTCAGCATTAGTTAATAATCTGAAATGTATGAAAAACGTTGATACCATTTGCATCCCAATGGGTTTCTTTACTTTACTTGTACACCGGCCTTTGAGTCTTCGTATCTAACTCCTGCAATTGTATTAGATGCATAGCTCTTCTCTTGGCCAAATTTTTTGCTTCTTCCAGTGTAGTTACCGACACGTTTTGATTTTGTATTAAGGTTATCTTTACAGGATTTTTCGATTTTTTAACCTCATTAGGAATCTTTGTTGACGTTGTGCTCATCCGCTTTCTACATAAGTTCCGAAAGTTTCCAGAAGCTTCCTTTGCCTGATATGCATCGCGTAGATTTCCAGATTTAGTTAAAAAGCAACGTATACTATTGAGAAGAGCTACGGATTTTAATAATGATGACATCTTTTTTTCCAAAAATTTCACAAGTTTTTGGTTTCTCTTTTTTTAATTTCCTTATTTAACAATTTATTTATCATTTTCGAAACAGCTGTTCTATGTAGTGCGACTATATATCCAACCATTTATTTCCTTCGTTTAAACGTACCTGTCTAACAGCTGATTATGACAATGAGTAATTTTCTTAAACATTGGCAACTCTATGTTTAAAAATTATAGATTATTGCCAAACAAAGTATTATAAAATAAACAACAAGTGCTTCGCGTTTTGGCCGCTTTGTAAGCAATTTTTGGAAGAAATAAAAAAGACAAAGAATTGAAAGAAACTTAAGATTTTAATAGACGTTACATTTTAAGTTGGCTAAGTAGCAAACCAATTAAAACATCATTCTCCATTACACTAGGCTCTGTCCCCTTGCCTGCCAAAGCAGTAGAGATAAAACAAAACAAGTTCAAATTGACCATCTGCTAATCTTCAAGTCATAAACCTGGCTCGCTAATCCAAACCTTGTACGATTATCATCACAGATAGTTCCTTTGTCACAGCAACTATCTGAAACTCTTTAAATTCCAGTTAAAATTCCATTAACGTAACTTAGGCAATACAATTGCCACTTACGGAGACAAAATGCAAATTCTTTAGGTACCAATACATATTGGTCAAGTTGCTAAGGACATTATTTCATCTTCGTACCGACTCAATTTATGTTTCCTTTGCATTCGCTTCCGATCGAATCATAAAATATATCAAATATCGACTTTGATCGTATTTTTTGAAATCCGCTTTCAAGAAAACCGTTTATAAATAAATCGTAAGGTTGTTTGTGTATGGAGAAATAAATATATAAATATGTATAATATTTGCAATTTTGAGCTCTTTATTATATACAACAAACCAATTAAATCCTTATTTATTTATTCTATCTTTTTTATAGATACTGTGTTTTTAGAATGTTAACTATACACTAATGATTCTTTTCATAATTCTTTTGAGTTCAAAGTTTGAGAAGTATATATAACTGATTAAAAAGTCAAACAAGTAAGAAAGTTATATTCGCTTGGCTGAGTCTCGCAAAAATTAGCAACGGTGTCTACCATATTCATTTCAGAATTAATCCATTTTTAGGCAGATAATAAATCTTCATTTGAGGAATGTACAAAATAGTTTTAAACATTCCGTCTTGTTCGCACAAAACCACAAAAAAGTGCAAAAATAATATGTACTCACTTGTAACATTGTGTGGGCATGGCCGATTTTTTCCATTTGCACAAAGAGTAAAGAGTAGTGGAAAATTTCAGCCTTCGAACTTTAATAATTTCCTCTTACATATAATCAACGACGAGAAAATTAAGGTCAAGCATTTGCATTTTACATGCTAATCGACTTCTAAAATAGCTACTCATCCAATTTGCAATTGCAGACGGTTACGGTTAAGCATATGTGTGCTATACCATTTCCAAAATTTGAACACACACATTCGGAGTTCCTACTCCCCATGCATATCTTTAAAATACCAAGAGAATGTATTGATTATATATTTGGCCTTAATGAAACGATTCTAGACTAGTCGTGTAATTTATTTTGCCTATCTATTTAAAAAATAAAGCGAACCACATGCTACTTGTTTATATTTACTTAATTTCTTTAATCACCGCGAAGGACAAAGGTATATTTATTTGTCCCAACATCCAGATGAAAATTTCAGAGACCCCCTAGAGCATATATATTGTCGGTCAGTATCAAATCCTGAATCGAATTAAGCATGTCCGTCCACCCTACGGTTAGTAAACTTGTATCTCTGTGTAACGTCTGAGGTAAATAGTCTCCTGGTCGCAAATATGAACACATCGGCTTCAAATTTTGCATAAGCATTGATTATTCTTGTGATCAAAGAACACCATACAATATGAAGTGGGAACACGTCTATTTCAAAAGGCAGAGAAAATTCGGTCTTTCGTTTGTTACTTGTAAACTACAATAGATAAAACGGTAAACATTATATGTGCAATTTCTGCACATGTGTACAAAAATGCAATATTATTGGGTACCGAGAGTTTTTTTTTTTTTTGCTTTCCTTTTAAGAAAAAAGTGCAATGTACAAAAGTTTCTGCCGAATGCAATTATCTTAATTGTTTTATATAAATAATTTTTTTAGTAGTTAATTTTGATAGCATTTTGTTAATAATATATATACTTTGTTTATGTAAGCTCGATATGGCATCCAAAATTGTATGTAACCCTTCTTGACTATATTCATATAATTTCGAAACTATAAAGCATTTGTATTTGGTGATTGTACGTAATAATAATAAATATTAGTAAAAAAGTAAACAAACATCGTCGAAAAATTCAATGAAAATTTTACTCATGAGGAAACATCCGCTTGCTTTGGCTCATTGACGTAATCAATTAAGAAAGCTCAGTATATTTTTAAGTTTAAAGCCATGTGTTTTATTTTTATAAATTTTTTAATAACTTATTTATTTTATATTAGGTTACATAAATTTTCATTTTCTCATTGCTGACAAACGATAAAATTGAAAATGTAAAGACCATATGCGATGATAACAAAATACGTAAGCATTTAAATTAAAAGCGCGACATAAATTTCAACTAAAATGTTTATTACAATATAAAGCTTTTGTAGAAATACTTTCGTCTTAAAGTAATTAAATATTTATGTATTCATAAAAATTATTTTGCATCCAAAATATAAGCTAAAAAAGGAATGCGTAAAGATAGAGGGAGTGAGATATTGAGTGAGGGACGGAAATTTTTCGTATATTTTTTAGACTCTTTGGATTTCGAATAGTTTTACTTCTGTGTCATACCACACAGCTGGTTCAACATTTCGTAAATAGATAACACCCCAAATGTAGGTACGAAACCAAGCGGTTGTTCCAGAATTCGCTTGGTATTTTCTTATTAATATTGGATGCGGCACAGGCAGAAGTCCAACTAAAGTGCCATGTTGCAAAAATTTCAATATTTCCGACTCATCAGTTAAACCTTTGTCAATGCAAATTTTCTCCACTTGCGGTACCAGGACTTGTAGCAAACGCATTATAGTTTGCAATGGCAATTTGGATCGCCAAGATACTATCCATTCGGGGGTAGGCGTCCAGACTTCTGGAGATGGTTGCGGCACAATTCTTATACTACCCCTTTGAGATACAGCCAGGCGATGATTTCTTTTATTAGGCGTACTCACCTCAGTAATCTCATGGTCATTAGGACTGCTAGATGAACTTTTTTCAGTGTTGTTTTTCCCGAATGGTGCTATATCGGAGGTGCCATCAATAGTAGGCGTTTGATCAGTGCACACGGGATGTGCCTGTTCACGTTCGGTCATTTGACTAATGCCAGGCGTTTCCAGCAAGGATGTTTTTAACGTGCCTGGCTCAGCCGGCAAAGCGGTTATAGAGCTTTCCGCTTCTTTTCCATTATCGTCTTCCAGGGTATCGGCGTTGGCTTCTAATATGCTTGCAGGCAGACAATGTGGCACATCAAGTTCATCTTCGTCTTCTTCATCTTCGTCATCATCAATGTCTTCTTCTTCTTCTTCGGATTTAGAAATTTGCTTAGCACAGTGGTTAGTATTAGCATTAGTTGCTAAACGCCTTTGACGTACTGGGGGTAAATTGAATTTGCCAACTTTGCGTCCACTTAAACATTTAGCTATACCAGCCATATCAGTTGGCAGGTTAGCCATTCCGTGAAATACATGACGCTTTCTTATGATAGTGTAAACTAAATTGGAATTGCCATCAAATTGATATTGAATGATATTGTTAAATATCTCTAATAAAAAGAAAACTAGATGATGATTGCTTGGGGCAGAGAGTAGAAACCATGGTGTACTAAATGCTTCCAATAAATGCAAGAGTTTTACACTCGCCACCATAGACAAAGTTTTCAAGTAAGGTGATACATTAACAAGTATAGTAAGCAAGCAATCGAAGAGGGGCTGTAAGCGTTGATGACCAGTTGCAATAATTTTATGAAAAACCGTTATTAAGAGATCAGCGTGAGTGCCGGTAAAGACCGGAATATCCATGGGGACAGTGGCGGTATAAGGTTTATTTAAGCGTACTCCGAAATTTCTTTCGCCTAAAAATAAAAATTAATTTGCCAAAGTTACAACAACCTTATGAACCCATTTTGTACCTCACCTGATAATAACAGTAATATGAAAACACCAATATGCATTAACCCCACACGTGATTGATCAGCACGAGAATAATTGAGGTGATATAGAATCGGTATCAAAATATCCAAAACGTCTGAGCTTTTTAAGACGAAGTACAAAAATTTTTTATTATAATCACAAATTTTCCAAAAGAGTATGAGCAACTCCTGGTGGCAATGTAAACGTTTCGTGGAGTTAGGTAAATAATTCTGAACTAGAGGATTATTTAAAAGCCTGGTTATGCCCTTTAAAATGAAATGGAAATCTTCATCTCGATGGACGCGCGACAAATAATTGATAAACAAATTATCACCACATCCGTCCACATCATAGGGTGATGGAATTATGGGCACCTTTAATTGACGTTGCATTTCTAGTTGTTGTTGTTGCTGTTGTATAATCATGTCATGATCAAGGGTAACAATCAAAATTTGCAGGCATGCTTCAACTAAAGGCTCCGTGGTGTCAGTGAACAGCAAGTGATTGTAAGGTACTCCAAAACCTACAGGATCGTAAGCGCACACCGTGTTCAGCAAAGAAGTGAACAAAGGCAAAGCATGACGATTATCGGCTGAAGTAAAGTACGCAATCCATTTGTTGGGCTCGTTCGACTGCTGCGGCACACGAAACATGGGCTCCGAAAAACAAGTTAACAATAATTTCAATATTTCTGTTCTGCGTCTCTCCATATGCGCATTTTTGGGTGGAGAATGGGCAAAGCCCACTCCTGACTCCCAAATATACTCGCAACTATCTATATTTGCCAATTCCTCCGCCTTGTCAGGACCAGCGCGCCTGGCAGCCGTCACAGTAAAATCTGGGCAGAATAACAAGTCACATAATGCATTCAGCAGAGACTGAGCTAAAGGTACGGTCTGATTTTGACCATGCGATCGTTCATCTTTTCCTTCTTCACTTTCAGCGGCGGAAAGATGATGCTGCTCTTTACTATTTAAGTATTGCTTATCTTGGGCTGGCAAACTACTCCAGAAAAAATCCCGCCATTTTTCATCCTCAAATATGTACGGTATTATTCTTATCAGCAGTCGCACACAATTCAGGACACATTGCTGCTCGGCTTGTGTCCTACAACCTATAAAATAATAATGTTAAAATAAAAATTTGCTTTTTTTAAATGAATACAAAACTGCTATCAACCGCCTCCGCTAATTTTTCAACAGCCTTATAACATAGTGTGGCCAAATTCGCCGGATTATCGTTTCGTATGTTCCGTATTTCGTTGGGTGTAACTAAGACAAAAACATCTTCCAATGTAGTCTGATGCCCTGTCCAAAACTGTTCCCAAAACGGATCATCAGCATCAATTCTTTGATTTTTTTGCGTTAATACAATAGCTTTGCGGAAATTTAACTTTGAATCTGTATTTCCCATACTGTATGGGATTAAGTATGTTTTCTGTTTTAGTAAACTCAGGGAATGTTTTCAGAGCACCTTAGAGTTTTAAATAATTACAAGAAAAATTTTAAATTCCTTGAGTTGACTTTTACACAATATTTTTATCTTATCCAATAAGGCTTACAACGTACTAACAAATTTTTCCATTTGGCAAATTGCGATGGAAAATATTTCAATTTTTATCGGTATTTCTTGACGACGATAATTTCGATACCCATGAGATGGCCAAATCCGATTATTAAATTCTTAGGTTTAGAACAAAAAATAAGCTTTGAAAAAGAATTTTTCCGCAATTCTACTAGCATATTTTCAAAAACTTACAACAATGGCATGAAAAAGCTTTTGGAACTTTTACACTTGTTCATTCATTCATTAAACTGTAAATTTCCTCCCAATAGAAAAGCAAACGTTAATAATAAGATTATTTGAATTGTCTAATTTACTCAAATTTATAATGCAAGTAGTTATTGATTATCGGTAACATTTTGTTAACTACTGAATTTTAATGACGAAAGTTATCTAAAAAGGATGAACACTTGCAAAAAACAGAGTTGTTATAAATACCAACCAAACGTCATCAGTCTAAGAAAAAGAAAAAAAAAACAATTTTTCTATAGTGATTGCGTGTAATTTTTCATTTTTTCCACTAAAAAGTTCGTGTCCTTAAAAAACAAACATTAAAAATGAATAACATTTCAAAGGAATACATATAAAATAGGAAAATAAACGAAGTGAATGAAACGTAAGCGAGAAAAAAGCGAAATATACACAAGAATCTAATTAATTTATATAGCGCCCCCCCTCCACAAGATTGGAGCTTTTTTTGCCTTGTTTAAATTCAGAAAATTGAGCGAAAAATATTATTCGAAATGTCGCTGCCCGGTAATGGAATATTTGTGGTGCGTGGTGAAATGTCTACCTTAATGACTGCGATGCGCCGTGGTACTCGCTGGAGCTCACATCTGTCAGCATACGTGGTATGATTATATTATTTTATACTTTTAGTGTGCTAAAATTTCTTTGTTATATTTAAGGATGAAAATAAAGACGGTCTCATGAAATTATTTATGGACTTAAAGCAAGAGTTAAATCGCACGAAAGATCTTCGTTCCATAGAACCCGATATATTTCTAGCGCCGTTCCTCGAAGTAATACGAACAGATGAAACAACCGGCGCTGTCACCAGTTTGGCTTTATCCGCTATCAACAAATTTTTATCTTATGGTCTGCTTGGTAATTAATGGTTTCTACTTAATTAATTATAAATTTTAAAGTCACCTGTTAATTTATAGATCCCACTTCGAAAAATTTGGCTATTACTGTCGAAAATATAGTAGATGCTGTCACTAATGCACGCTTCATGGTTACTGATCAATCTTCGGATGGTGTTACGCTTTTTCATATAGTGGAAGTTTTGCATACAATAATGCGCGGACCGGAAGGTTCGGTTTTAACGAACGAAGCTGTTTGCGAAGTTGTGATAAGTTGCCTTAGAATTTGCTTTGATCAAAAGTACAATGAATTGTTAAGGCGCTCCGCCGAACAGGCACTCAAAGATATGGTTTTACTGCTTTTTATGCGTTTACCACAATTTTCTGAAGATTCTAAAGACACGGGTCTATCGAAAAAGGTGCAAATGATGACAGCTGCTATCGAAAAAGACAACAAACATACAACTTCTAAGAGAATAATAAAAAATCAAACGAGTCCAGTAAATGACTCCGAGCATGAACATAGTTTCAAGAGTTTTGAATTAAGTGTCGAGGAGAAGGAAGAGGAGCGTAAAGTTTCAACAGTATGCGAGCCCGATAAAGATTTTAATAGTCCTTTTCACACGTTAGCAGATGTTTCCACAAGTCCTGAAGCAATTGCTTCTCAATTGGAAACTTTGTCTTCGGCAGCAACGTTAGATTTTCAAGCCGGGAAAATAATCGATTTGCATGATGAGATGATGCAAGCCTCTGTAAATGGGAATGAAATGAAAGAAAATGTGATTGCAGCAAGTAATGAACAACAATCCTCTGAAAATATGGATATAGGGATGAGCACTATGAAATCTGAAGAAAATCTTGAAGAAAAGTCCCATTCACCCTTGGCGCCAGATACGAGTACGATTGCTAACAACGAATACATAAATTCGGTTGGCGTTCGTTTCACTCAGCAAAACTCTATGGATAACTCTGATGGTTTAGCTCCTTTGCTTCCTTATGGATTGCCATGCATACAGCAGTGTCTTCGCATCTTGATTACACTTTGTGATCCTTTGGATAAACAAAATACCGAGCCTATGATGCATATGGGTCTTAGCTTATTAACTGTAGCTTTCGAAGTGGGAGCCGATAACATAGGAAAATATGAATCATTACTCCAATTAGTAAAAGACGATTTGTGTCGCAATCTGTTCGCAGTAAGTCGAAAAAATTATAAGCGATTCTTCTGCAGCCACCATCGACGGATAAACATATCCATAGCACCTACAATGATAAATATTTTCAATCAACAGGAGATGTTATCATTTTCTTTTTAGGGTTGCAAACTTTCATATCAGTGTTGAATGTATGTTAGGTCATAATGGCTGCGATATAATTTCGTCTTATCACTGTAACTTTAAAACTGATGATTTATGTAAAAGTGCAAAAGAATTTGGAACACAATTCTTGATGGTGGGCTTTGAAGATTCGCCGAAAGATCGCTGTTGTCGTTGTTTGAAATACCATTTGACAAATCTTTCAATTTCAGTTAATGAACGTTGAACGTCTGTCTATATTTTCTGCCGATTTGCAATTGTGCTTTTTGCTTTTTGAATCATTACGCGGTCATTTGAAATTCCAGTTAGAGGCTTACTTGAAAAAAATATGTGAAATAATAGCCAGCGATAATCCTAAAACACCCTACGAAATGCGTGAGCTAGCTTTGGATAATTTATTGCAGCTTTGGCGCCTTCCCGGCTTTGTTACGGAATTGTACATAAATTATGACTGTGCTTTATATTGCTCCGACTTATTTGAGAATATAACTAACCTTCTGTCAAAGTATACTTTATCGGCTACAACCGCAGTATATAATACTCATATTATCGCTATGGACACTTTGCTGTCCGTAGTAGATAGTATTGAAAGTAATTGTCTACCAATCTGCGATAACAGCGCCATAAATCCAACGCCATTGCCTTCCAACAGGCATTCACGACACAACTCCGATTTAGAAAGCATTGTTATTGGCGACGTAAATCCACCCGAAGATTCTAAAGTGGAAAATATTT
Source organism: Glossina fuscipes (assembly GCF_014805625.2). Classification (NCBI taxonomy): domain Eukaryota; kingdom Metazoa; phylum Arthropoda; class Insecta; order Diptera; family Glossinidae; genus Glossina; species Glossina fuscipes. The sequence continues at coordinate 7,469,905 of NW_023998422.1, forward strand.
CCAAATTTATTAATTGCGCGCCACGTTTAGGTTTATCGCCAACCAGTAATTCAACATCTCAGTCGATAACGCGGGAATATTTAGCGGAAATTAAGCGCAAGAAAAATACACTCAGACAGGGGACTGAATTATTTAATCAGAAACCGCAAAAGGGTATACAATATCTGCAAGAGCATGGTATCTTAAAGCCACGCTTGGATCCTCGAGAAGTTGCGCTATTCCTTAGAGAAAATCCAGGATTGGATAAGAAAATGATCGGAGATTATATATCTGTTAAGAAGAAAAAGGAAGATGATCCCGACATTCTTATGAATTTTGTAGAAACTTTTAATTTTGTGGGTCTTCGGATAGATCAAGCGTTGCGTTTATATTTAGAAAGTTTCCGTCTACCGGGAGAAGCTCCTCTAATATTTATGGTGTTGGAGTATTTCGCAGATCATTGGCATGTAAGCGAAAACTTAAGAAATAAATAGTTACACAGAAATAGGTTCAACTATCATTAAACAAATTAAATTTCATCAAATAAACATAAAGCGAATATTGATATGAACAACTAACAAGCGCAGAAGTTGTATTGACCGTCTAAATTTGTTATCAGTGTATATGAAGGCTTCATTTCTGATTCATTTATTATCGAAAACAAGTCGCAGTAACATTTGTCTTATGTCTTATGTCAAGCAACTTCAAAGCACATTATGCTTGTTATCGATGAAATTAGAAAGGCTTTTGATAAAATTATGTTTTAATATTTTAAGAATATATTCTATTTTGATTATGTATTTATAAAGAAACAAAATGGGGAACCTTTTGCCAATAATGATGCAGCTTTTAAATTGGCCTATGCTGTTATTATGCTAAATATGGATCAACACAATTTAAATGCTAAACGTAGAAATCAACCGATGACTCAAGAGGGATTCCTTAAGAATTTACGAGGCCTTAATGGAAAGGGCGATTTCAATCAAGATATGCTGGCTTCGATCTTTAATTCCATTAAGTAAGTTCTTCAATATCATTAAATTTTTCATTATTGATGAAATTTTTTTTTTTTTCAGGAACGAAGAAATTGTTGTGCCGGCTGAACAAACTGGTTTGGTGCGCGAGAATTACTTGTGGAAAGTTTTGTTGAGACGGGGCGTGGGTCCAGACGGCACCTTCAGCTATGCCCAAGATTCCAATTATGATATGGAAATATTTAAAATTATTTGGGGACCTTCTCTTAGCGCATTAAGTTTCATGTTTGATAAGAGTAGCGATAATGGTTATCAACGTACTTTAACTGGTATGATGATCATAATCCGTTTCCCCTAAGCAGTATGCAGTTGTTAAAAAAATCTTGTGCTTAACAGGTTTTACGAAATGTGCTGGAATTTCTTTCTATTATGATCTACATGAGGATTTTGATGCTCTCGTCTTGACTTTATGCAAATTTACTACACTTTTGCCGTCGGCCCAGCAAGAAGTTACCTCTCCTACCTTTAATGAAATTGTTCAAGCGGTGAATTTTGGATTGAATCCGAAAGCCCAAGCAGCTATGCGAACTGTATTCGCTTTGGTTCACGATTATGGCGACTGTTTGCATGAAAGTTGGCGTCAAATATTGGAATTATATCTGCAATTATTCCGTTTGAAGTTGTTGCCGAAAACACTGATGGAAGTAGAAGATTTTTGTGAGCCGAGTGGCAAAACGCAGCTAATTTTGGAGAAGCCTGCTCAAAAACAAGAATCTGGTTTATTTTCTAGTTTGTATTCTTATCTCTCGTCGGACGGTCAACGTGAGCCTTCATTTGAGGAACGAGAATGTATAAAAATTGCTAAAAAATGTATAAAAGAGTGTCAACTGGATCAGCAATCTACATTCGTGCATCTAAAATCGTTACAAGAACTTATAAAACATGTTCTAGCCTTTTTAAAAGCTCCATCAGTGCACAAGTCAATCAGTTTGCCTTATGCCGAGGATGTTGTCGTATTTTGGATGGAGTTTTTAGTGAAGATCGTAATCTATAATCGAGATCGCATGATTCCACTTTGGACGCCAGTAAGAGATCAAATGTATTTATTGTTGATGGGAGGAGCTTCATGCAGTTATGATTACTTGCTAGGGCGTGGTGTAGTAGCTTTACTTAAACTGGCTATATATTTAATGTGTAATGAAGAATTATGCCCTTCGGTCTTGGATTCATTGAAAATGTTACTGATGTTGAAACCCGCCGTAATTCTACGGATTTCGAAGCAAATATCCATCGGAATGTATGAATTACTTAAAACTTCTGCCCATAATATACACACGAAACAGGATTGGCAGATAATATTTACTCTTCTGGAATGTGTAGGTGCAGGAGTCGAACCGCCAGATATTGAAGATGCTACTCTACCCATTCCTAATGGTTTCAGTGCCAAATCAGATGGCGCTTTGAGTAGTGAGGATGATTCCGGTTTACCTGATAGAGGTTATACATCTGACTCGGAAATTACGAATAAACAAATGGTACCTAAAGAAAAGCTCCAACCTAATTCAAATACAAGCAGCCCTTTTCCATCAAGTCCCGCTAGTGAAAATTGGATTTTAATCAATAAGGATACTGATTTGAATGCTTTATCAAGGCCTCAATCCCCTCCTACATCGAGCTTAAACGGGTCAATTCCTTCTCTTAATGGGCTTGTATACAACTGTAAACTATCCGAACACTCTCCTCTTGCGCTGTTTAAATGTTGGGATACCTTAGCATTTATTGTGCGTAACGTTGCTCATATAACTCCATACAATTTTGAGTCGTGCGTACGATGCATACGCACTTTTGTGGAGGCATGTCGTGACGGCGGATTCAAGCAGAGATATAAAAACGAGTTGGCCGCAGCCTCGGGTTGGCAACAGAAAAAGAGAAACTCTCATAAAAGGCAAGAACGCTCAAATGAGCGACGTCATTTGACTGCGCAAGAATTTGGAAATTACGATCAACGCATCGATTGCGAGGAGAATGATGAAATTGATTTAGCTCAGCGTTATGAGACATTATCGATACAACTTTTGGATTTAATGTATACGTTGTACACCCGTACCGCCCAAATATTCCGCTATTGGGCTGAAGAAGGTAGTGAAGTTCCTCAATTCTCTGGTCCAAGATTATGGGCTCAAGGCTGGTGTCCTCTGTTGCAAGGCATAGCACGTTTGGCAACCGACCGTCGCCGGGAGGTGCGCACCTACGCAATTTCTTGTTTACAACAACGAGCTTTATTGGTACATGATCTGCAGACACTCTCTGGTAGTGAATGGGCTTCTTGTTTCCATCAGGTTTTATTCCCTCTATTAAACGAGCTGTTACCTGATAGTCCAGCTGTAGCGCATTTGGATTGTGTGCTTTTAGAGGAATCACGTATACGTACTGCCACCATTATGTCTAAAGTATTTTTGCATCATTTAAATCCTTTAATTGAATTGGGCGAGGTCTTTAACGAACTTTGGATAAATATATTGGATTATATAGAGAAATTCATGCAAGTCGGGTCGGACATGCTGTCCGAGCAGATGCAGGAGATCCTCAAAAATATGCTGCTAGTTATGCACTCGGTACGCGTGTTTCATAACCAAGATGGAAGTTTACATTTGGCTTTGTGGCAACTGACTTGGAAACGTATTGGGGATTTTCTACCGAATTTAAAAGATGAATTATTCCACGACGAAGGTAAGCCTACATCACTACGTCTATAAATTATTTTCAATACTTTTTTTTTTTACCTTACATTTAAGGTAAATTTGAACAAGCTTTGCGTGGTATTTTATTGCAAAATAAATATGAACAAAGTCTCAAGCAATTGAAATTTCGTGAACAAGATATTTCGAAAAGCTTAATTAAATCATTAAAAATGAAATCAACCAATCAATAAAGCGCACTAACGAAATAAAAATTAATTCATATATATATATATATATATATACATACGTATAAGTGTATATATGTATTTATATTTTATATATTATATATTTGTATATTATATGTGTATATGTACATATAGATATATATTTTCGATTAATACGAAAACTATCTTATGCCTTTTATATATATGTATTTGAAGAGGGCGCGATTCGTCTCCGCAATAATCATTTTGGTCTCTCTCTCGAAGGATAATCCCCTCTTTGAGTTTATAATCTTAAAAATTAACCGGCTTCTCTTTTGTTGTTGCTGATGTACACAAAAAATAAAATTAATTTTCTGGTTATATTTTCGTTTGAAATTTTACGCTATCAAAGCCATATTTTGATTACCGTCTAGCGTGTAAGAAAGCAACTCTGATTTCACACAACGTTTGATATTTGATCTAGTGAATCGAATTCCTAAGTCTCAACTAAGTCTCAGCGAATTTTTTTTTTATATTTACATACGTTCACAATTAAGAAGTATGTATGTAGAAGAATGTATGAAGACCTTCTGCATCCATTTAAATTGGCCGTCCGTCTGTCTGTCCGTCCGCCTGCCTTCTTCTTTTGTTCAACATACAGAACGCTATTTTTGAGATATTCCGATGAAAATCGATATATTGTCATGCTTGGCCAACAGCAAACGCAGTTAAAAATGGTTCGGATCTGACCACTTCTTTGACCACTTTCCATACAATACTTTATTTTGGAAATAGTTACATATAACTCTTTAAGGTGGTGTAGGGTAAATAATGGTCGGCCGCGACCTCCTACTATAGTGCATTCATTTGTTTTACATGGCTAGCTTTCGTAAAGTGTAAGCATTGTATTGTTTGATCCATAGGGAATTGTAGAGTGGAAACCATGTCACTTTTTTATAGCTATAAGCCGCTCGGATATATCTGTGCGAATTTTCGTAATATGAAGATAGACCATCCTTTTCAATCGCCTTTCAACCCCGTCAATCGGATCTGAAATATATTCTGATCAATTTAAGATCGCCCCTCCGCTTGTTAGCCTTATCTTTCCCGATTCAACATACAGACGTCGAATTTTCGACATAATTGGAAGAAATTCGGTGCACTAGTATATCTTATCCGAATTTGAGCCCTGCTGTCTATGACCTCGAAAAAACAATATTTATACGATTTCCCTTTGAATTGAAATTACAAAAAATTTGGATGGAATGGAAGCATTTGTCGAAAATCCCTTTTATATAATTGTTTCCATATTTTATGGTAAATGTTGGTCAAGAATCTTGTCGTAAAGTTTTTTGCACAGCCGCTCACATACAAAAGAAAGACTTCATTTGGCAAACAATTATAATGAAAATAATTTTTGGCTTTTTATGATGAAAATCGTATTAGGCTAAACGATATAGACTACTTTGTGGCCGTCTTTGACTTTGATTGTAATGCTTTAGCTTGGCAACTTTGAAACTCTCTTTCGCCTGTTTAGGTTTATTCGTTGGGATTATTGTGACAGTAGATGCCTCTTTGGGGCAGTCGGTTCTTCGCTATAGTTGCTTGCTTGAAGAAAGCTTGCGATTATTATATTTTTCAAATTGTTTGCCTAAATTTCAACAAAATTTCATTCGATGGCGTTCTAGGTGAGGGGAGCCAAATTTGGGAAAACTTTAAATTAATTTTATTAATTCTGGATGGCTAAGAAACCGTAGTATTGGATTAGTATCGCTATTGTCGTGACTAGATTGTTCCCAAAAATAAAATAAAAATGTAGTTATATATATATATATATATATTTCGAGGTTCAGGGCAAGGCAAGGTAAACAAAAAAGAACTATTTACTCAGTTCAGTTGGAAAAATTTTTGCTTATTCTGTCGGGATTATATGTGAAAGCAACTTTTGGAAAATTTTTTCACCAAACTTTTTTTTGGAACTATCTTCAGGAGATAGTAAGTTTTTCAAAGTTGCTTCAGTCTTTCTTCATTTGTTTTGGCGGTGTTTGTGGCCCGTTAGTTTTTTACAAGATCGTTTAAATCACGTTGTGAAAGTACCTATGCAAGATTTTGATTTCTTACCTCACTTTTGTTGTTGTAAAGCATATCCAATTCACTTTGGTGGAAATAACTATAGGTTGTCCTAATTTGTAGCTCGTGGAAAACAATTAGAATACGCACTTTTCAGAGTCTTTCTATATATCATAATTAAAAGCCCTTACAAATTGTTAGAAACATTATATGCTTTATACCGCATTTGCCGAAATTGAGATGCGCCCGATATTCATAAAGTTTAATTATCAGTTTCATGTTTTAATGTTTTTCCTTTCATGTTCAACAACAACAGAAAGTAATCGAACACAAGTAATGGCGCACATTAAAAACAACATCAACACTGCTTTAACATCACAAAAATCTACGATAACAACAATGGCAACAACAACAACAACAACAGCTATGAGCAAAAATTTAAACAACAACAGCCACATTAACAATTTGACGCCATCAGTAATTGTTTTGCCGCAACAAAATCAACAAATCGCAGAGCAAACGTCACCGTTGAATTCACCTATGGAATCACCCCGACATAGCATAATTTTACAACCACCGAGTGCAGATTTGCTGCAGCAACCCATTATTTTAGGTCAGGTTAGTAAAGGATTTGCAAGCTTCTAAAATACTTAACTAAGTCAATGCAATATTTTTCCAGATACCTCCTACTCAATTAGAAAATATGCCATTTATAGTCCCTTACCAGGAAACTACAATTTCACAAATGACTAATCCGGAGCTACCCAGTACATCTATGGCGTCTTTAAATAATCGAACAGACCTTCGCAGCACTCCTGAAAATGAGTCTACAATCCCGACAACCACCACTACAAACACTATAAGAACAAACGTTAGCAGTAGACCCACATCGTCGCGAACTCAAGGGCGTTCACTTCCATTAAGTTCGACTTGGATTGATAATGATATGAATAATATATCTACGGGAAACAGTCTTTCCTTTTCCATAGAATTGCCGGACACGTCAACTGATTTAAATGATATGTATTGTAACCGTCGCCATTCCGATGCCAATCAAAGAAGGCGACGAGCCAATCATGAATCTGAAAATGATCAAAATAATATAAAGCATTTGGTGCGAGAACACTACAATCACTGCTTTCAACGACACCAGCAATATCAAGAGCAAGAGCAACAAAAAACCCAACAACAAAAGGAAGCGTCGAATACGTCCAGCAGATTGGATACGTCTACTAGTCTATTGAACTCATCTTTGCTTGGTGGTGATGAGGTTCTTACACTGGCGGAGAGCGAAAGTGAATTTATGGCACTTCAAGGTGTTGAAGAAGATGTTAAGTTGCCATTGAGTCACTTAACGACGAGCAATGCTTACCCATCTTTGACAAAGCAACCTAATCCCGTTATTGTGCATAGTTTTACACCGCTCTTTGTGCCGCCTTCAGCTGCGCAAAGCGGCACTGATATCTACGAGGAATATGTGCAAAATCCTTACAATTTGACGTTGCAACAAACACCGTTGCCAGAAGTTAGCTTGGTAAGTATAGAACAGTCTCATCGTGAAACGGAACAAATAGTACAACAATTTGAGCAACGCGACCGACAACATGAGCAGGCACACCAACCGCAACCAGAACAAGAGCAACAGGATCGAAGGCATCCACGGCCGCCAGCAATAACTAGAAGTCAAACTCCCAACATTTTAAATTATTTTACGAATACAATTTAACCAAATTCTGTACCACTGGATTAGAGAATTTGTTATAGATAATTATGAAATCTTCATCACTGTTTTCAATCTTCTGTTTACTTTATTTTTTGGTTTATTAATGTTAAAGAGGGTGGAATTTTGGAATTTTGGAAAGGTATCGATCGCCCTATGATGAACATTCCGCCCTACCTTTTGTTGATTTGCAAGAATACATTCTCAAGAGTTACGATTTGTTTCATAACTAAATAATCTCTGGTTTGCGAGGAGAGAAATATTTAATCAAAACGATGTGTGTGCATTAAAACATTAGTTATGAACAAAAAATATTAAATGAAATACGATCGTATGTAAATAGAAAGAAACTGTCAAATATATCAAATAAATAAATATACATGTATTTAAAGTAATAATTATAAAATAGAAATGCGATAAATTATATAAAACGAGATTAATTAAATAAGCTTTTATTTGAGGGGATGAAGAAATGGAAAATAAATTTTTCCCAGATTCAACATTACGCAATTGGGTACAGGAGCTTATGGCCCCTAAGATACGTAGGTAATTCATTTTCTCATAACCCCAAACCCGAAACTTATCTATCTATGTGATAGACGGTGAGTGATCCTGGGAAAAGATTTATTCTTCACTTTTCATTTCACTCAAACGAAAGCTTATATTCAAGCAGATTTTCAATTTACATCCATTATTGTTGAATGGTGCGACCATTTTGGAATTCTTATTGCAAAATATTTCCTTATTACTTTTGCAAACCTTACTTGAAACAGAGTGCTAAGAAGTTCATTAGAAATCACGGGCCGAAGGAAGGAGACCGTACCTAAAGTAGGGTACAGCTTGAGCCAAGGCTTATGATCTACCCTTTCGATAAGTACGTTTCGGTCGTCCTTTTGTTCTTATAAGCGTAAAGAGCGTGCACTTCTTTCAGATGTAACTATCTGTGGAGTGCCCGTGGGACAAAAATTTAAATCACCCCATATCTCCCGAACTATCTAGCTCAGCAATGAGACGCTCGTCCGTCTTTAAAGCCTACGATCCTCCACTTAAGGGTAAAAATAATAAAGTCAGTAGTTCGATATTCAGGCAGACAGTAAGGATTTAGAGGCGTGGCCGTTGCGCAAAGGGGAGTAAATGCGACTCTCTCGTAAAATGCGGACTTCAAGAGTGAAGTAAACCCAAGCAGTAATGGCAATAGGGAGATCATAGATGCGCCTATTCTCACCTCCACGCGGTTCCCGCCTGGCGGGTGGGGCGAAGAGAGATTTTCTTCCTCAGCAGATCATTGTTGACCATGTGGTAGAGATTCTTTGTGAAGTCTTTTGGCTAACGAATTAGGATTCCTGGGGATTATCTCCTATTGAAAGTTAGATCAGAGTGAAAAAAGGAAAAAATAATAATATACAAATAGGGTCTTCGTCTTCTAGCAGAGACCTCCAACTTTCTTCTATTCTATTTCATCTTTTTCTAACCTTACTTTGAGGGGTTCTTATAATTTACAGTCAATAAATATTCGTAACAATAAGCAAACACAACATAGTGAAAACGAGCGGCCTGGCTGGTAAAATTAATCTAAAAAATCAGAATTGCTGTCTCATTCACTTAGATATTGCTTATCGGCAATGAGTTCTCTGTTTGATGAACAATGGCTGCCCCTCGTTTTTGCTATTCCTTGAGCAAACTTTTGTGCTTCTTTTTTACGCTGATTTTACTCTGCACAAAAACCGAATACTTTCTCTTTGGAGACAAATACTAATCACAAATGCCTTCAAGAGTCGCGTTTGCCATTGTTCGACATCTAGTTTGGATTATTGATATATTGCTACTGTTTCACTTACGTAGGCCACACTGGGCTATTGACACACTTCTTGATTAACATATCTTTTGGTCTACGTGAAATTATCTTTTCGATCCACGTTCCAATTCTTAGGGAGATGTGAAGGTATGCCTCGTTTCATAGGATGCCTTTTTTTAAAGGATGAATTAATATTCCGCCTACAATCGCCGATGCTTTGGGAAAAATTGAAAAAACTCGTGACTCGCATATATTTGAATAATGAATTACATTAAAATTTTATCTGCAGACAATGGAGGTGTGGAAGCACGAATTTAACATATCACTTGCTTGTATTTCCCAGCAATTATGCGAACATATCTTGAGCCACGTTCGCACTGTCAACATTTTCAACGCGAACGACTAAACATGTTTACAAAAATTACTCAATTGCTTTACCTTTCGAGTTTGTCCTATCAATAAAGCAACAGCACTAACACAGTCAAACTGTTAAGCGTTTCTGACGAATGTTTTTCAATTGTGGTAACGAATTGAATGACATATTTTTAGTTTTACTTGCGTTCCCTCAACAAAGGATTGTCAAGCTTATGTTCTTTTTCGGACTAATATCGTCCCTAAGGGAAAGTGTAGAAATGTCATTTTTATCTATCTTAAGAGCAACTATATTGACATTTTATATTGCCATTGAAGGCTTTTATTAGTTTTCGCTATCAAAACCATTTGTGCGTTGACATCATATTTTAATCAACATCTGATGAAGATGTATTTCATACAATTTGATATAAATCGCTACATATCAAGAGCGTTTCATTTCCTCTTAATATATAAACCTATCAAGCAGAAAGCAAATTTGTCATGAGAAAGGACAACAAGCATCTTTATTACATTATCATAATATCTTAAATGTTAAAGTACTGAGTATTACTATAAGAATATTTCTCTTCCATTAGGTTGTTTTGTATAGATTCTCCTCATTAGTAGGCTTGCGCTACTTGCGGTACAGGATATATTCAGTTTGCATGGATGTATTCGCAACGAGAGAAAGAGAGAGAGAGAGAGAGAGAGAGAGAGAGAGAGAGAGAGAGAGAGAAAGAGAGAGATATGTTGTAATGAAACCTCGTCTATTCGTCCAAGTACGAATCGTTTTGAGAATGGATTTACAGCGAGCTTTTAACAAGCTAAATATTTAATGTAATTTTTTTGAGTATTTAATGAATAGAATTTCGGCGATGAAGAACAATGCGCTCAACGTCCATCCACCGACGAGTACAATCCATGCAATTAAAAAGAATTGCATATCTAACGGCTCTGCGGGATAACCATCGACTAACAATTTAACTAATTTGGCTTTAAGGGCTACATAAAATGATTCGTCCTCCCAATGTAACCAAAGCCCGGATTCTTTTATTCTTAATAAATAGTCATTAAGACTTTTCGTAAATGGAGAATCGATTTTTAATGGGAGGGCAGTGTAAAAATCGCCAAAGCACATTTTCGAATATTCAAATTTCCGCAGAATAAGATGAGTTTGCATTCGATCGATTAAATTCCAATCTCCTTGCGTGAGTATGTAGGCATGATGGCTGTGTATCATTGCGATGAAACTTTTTATGTCTGAAATTTTTAGAACTTTTTCAAATTCTTGAAAATTGGAAAATTTATCGCTACGTAGAATTTCATAAGTCCTCGGCGGTGTTATAACATCGATTCGAGCATCAATAATTGCATCAAGACTGTCGATATGGGGCTGAGATATGGGATACATGAAATAAGATGCCAAAAATGTGATATAGTAGACGGATAATATGAAACCCAATCCAAAAATGAGCAGGAAAAATATTTGTACACGAGCACATCGGTTATTTTTCTTAATATTCGCATTAGGGCTGTCGTGTAGTAAAGCAAAACTATACAGCAAATTCCTGCTAAATGAGACAGTGGGATGTTTCTGGATAGTCATTAACGCGGCCACGTAAATGATAGCCAAAATTATTAAAAGCCAAATATAACGATCGAAAGGCCAAACTACATACCAGAAGCGAGCAAGTGTCGGTCTTGTAGGCACCATAACACAATATCGTGAACGCTCAAGCGGATAACTGTAGACGATATTTGCTGATGAATCTCCATAAGTGTTCGGACGCATTGACCAGTTGAAATGACCATCTTCGATGAGTTGATGCATTGCTGCGATACTAAAATTGGCCATATTCTCTACACGGAATTTGTACTTTTGATGGATTGCAAATTCTGTGGCAACTTTACAATGCGTCCCAGTTAACTCTTGAAATCCATTTTTATCCCGATAGAAAAATGCTCGCGGCAAGTCTCTAAAGAACGCAGTATTTATGAAAACCGTATTATTTGCAGTCGCTGGCAAAATATAAGTTTGAAAATCCGAAACGGACATGATGACTGCTTAACGCACCAAATCTCTTGTGGCTTCTCAAATTTATTTGGTTGTCCTTATGCAGGGAATTTTTCATTTTACGCGAACATCTCGTTTAGATAATTAATAGGTACACATATGATGGCTATTTTATCTGTTCATCTGATTGGATAGTTGATTTTTATTTATGCGCCACTATAAGAAAATCACAGTGCACTTAGTTCGATATTCGGTTCATTAAACACGTGCACACACACACACACACACACACACACACACACGCACACTATTTGTATTATGTGCGTGGAAAGAAGCTTTCATTTAAGCCTTAATATGAAATCCTGATCGCTAAATAATGGTAGAGTGTACGTGAATGTCGGCGCGGAATTCTTGTCACATTGTAGAGGCACCAAAGAATATAAATACAAATACATTTCTTTTTTTTTTTTTTATGGGTTGATAGTAACGTCTTTAGCACTTATGTGCAACTTTATGGCAATAACTCAATTGCTGCAGGATTACACGCGTTTTAGTAAACACATCATGAAAAGGTTTTTTAATTTTTATAACATATCTGTGAAATGAGGATCGTCATGACCATCATGAAGCCACGAACCGAACAATTATTAAAGATACGACATAGATCTATGAGCCGATAACAAACGACCAATCGAGCAAACATCTTATTTTCGAGAATCCAACGTCAAGATCAAGGATGACAGTTTGCTGCATTACGTATCTTTTCTCCGCCAGATTCGAGGAATATTATTTGGACGTTATGAACGCGATGAAGTCGACAAAATTGAATTGAAAGAATGACAAAATGTTTTTCAACTTCATAAAGGGATTCTAACCTTACTTATGGATCACAATAGTACATACTAAATTCATATATTGTAATGGGTGTTTGTGTGCGTACACATCTCCTCGTTTATTGAAGAAATTCTCAAAGTATCACGCCAGCAAACAAAGTTCCGAAATTTCAAAAACAAAACTCTTAGTTGACGTGCACGAATGCACGCAAGAAAGCTAAGTAAGTACAGCAGTTTTTTATCATTGAACTTTGGGTTCATCAAGAAGAAAGTTTGGCGCTCTTTGCATAAAAGTTTTCTAATGGGAGGTTAATCCTTTGCTAAATTTTTTCTTTTCTACATTTTTATAATATTCCAGAACATGCTTCAGAGATCCTAAAAGCTATATGTACTTTTCATCACCGAAGATTGTCAGTCAACGCAATAATGTTCGTCCGCTTTTTGTCTGTTACTGGATTTTTCACGATGGTAAGAGCTGGCATAGAAAGCATAAATATCTGTCATTGATTGGCATAGATTGAGTTTGCAAAAACGACAAGCAACAAAAACACTTGACTTGGAATAATACAGACCATGTGGAAAATTCGACAAAAATAATCGACGCGATCCAAACAATATTTTGCAATTTTTGTATTCACAATTAAAGAATACAAGGATACTTATTGCTACATACAAACACATACGCGCATGTATATATATGATAAACCGACTTCACTTTTATCTTAGATATAAATATCTATTTATTTATATGCATGTATGATCAGACCAATGTCATTTTATCATGCTCTGTCCAGGCGCCTCTTCGCCTGTTCTCCGATTTTAAAGCCTGCAATTTATATAAAAATCTTAAGTTCATACATGAAGTTTATACAATTGCTGTGTACTTAGTTCTTACAATTACGCAGCGGGTATTATACTTTTTCATACCCATCAACGAAGGATGAGAGGTAAAGTCATTTTGACGAAACGTTTGCAACGGAGAAGAAGAAGAAAGCATCAGACAAACCACAGAGTCTGAATTAAAATTTGATCAGCATCAAACTCTAAACCGATTTAAGTTTTATGCACGTCTGTCCGTTTGCCCGCCTGTGTGTCTATCCACTTGTTATAAACATGCTCCTGGCCGCAAAAATGAAGATATCGGCTTCAAATGTGGTGCAAATATTGAAAGTTCTTGCACACACACATTGCTATTGAAAATGGGCCAAATTGGTCGAGGAGCACGCTCACAGCATGACGTAAACTGAGTACATTTCTGTTTTTTTTTTCCAAAAGAATGAAAAAAATTGTTCTATTACTCGTCACTCGTAAACTATAGCAGAGAAAATTTGACAACTGTACAAAAATGGAAAAAATTGGCCACGCCTACCCTAACATTGGGTATATCAAAATTTAAATACCTTTATAAGACGCCGAAGCAAGCTTCGAAAAAAAAGGAGTGTATATAATGCCATGGACAGTTTCAAACTTAGGATGCACCCAAAACATGTCCGTGTGTTCGTCTGTCCATCTATCTATTTACGCAACTGTGTAGGATTTGTGGTAATATTCAGAAAAATCAGCCGCACCCACTTCCTATTATAGAGCATGAAAAGTTCTGAAGTTAGTTCTTTTAACTTTTTTTTAGCTTTTTTAGGATAACGACAATGGGTGTAAAAGATTCGGCCACAATCGAATATAATTTTCTTAGTTGTTTTAATTGCAGTTTATTTTAACTACAAATTATTTTAATTACTGTTTGATGTTAATCATAGTTGGTATTTACTGGCATTCTGGTCAACACATTACAATGTTTTCAACGAGGACAGCAGGACATGTTCTCGCTTATTCGACTAAACATTAATAGTTAAAGGCTTTGCTGAAAGTGCTGAAATGAATTTTTAAAGAGTTCTTTAAAAAATATAAAATTAAATTTAAAATCAAAATTTATTGAAATCTTTGAAGGAAATCTGATCTAGAGAAAAAAGATAGGAAAGCAACCGAGAAAAATAATGGAAAAATGAAGCAGACGATAATGATTTTAAATTTTGATTGTAAAGAGACAAGAAAGAAAATTTTTTACATTCCTTTGAGTGAAATCGTATTTCGTAACAATTAATAAAAGCCGACAATCGAATACTATGCACGATTTTGTCTGATCCAAATTCGTAATATGAAGATATTAAATATGAAAAATTAATTTTTATTATCTTCCAAGGACTTGCGCCTCGTGACCGAAAGGGTGCTTGATATTAAGTTAAACAAGATCCAAATTGATGTAAAGCGAACTTGTGTGTTGAACTATTTTTTTGAATCAATTCACATGTTAAATTTTGATGCGCTACATTATGTAAAGATGATTAAATGGGAGAGTGTGCAAGAAATGCTGTCATAAGATTACAATGTTAAGCATTGTCAAAATACTATTTTTCATAAATGTTTGTCCAGAGATATTAAAAACGGGGCATTTTTTTCATACAAGAAACAAGTAAAAACACTATAGCGGGGCAAGGTCCACCGTTACATAGCCTACGTCACATTGCAGTTATCGTTATATCAACAATTTTCCAAAATAAGACATTATATGAAAAGTGTTCGATCCGAACCATTTTCAATGGAATTCGTTCTTAGGCCAAAAGACATCAGTGCGGTAAATTTCATCAAAATAACTCAAAAATTGTGGACTGTTCGTTGAGGAAAGGCTGACAGATAGATAGACAAGCTTAGAATCATTTTCTGAATCGATCGGTATAATAAACGATGGGTTTATCAAAAGTCCTTCTGCATGTCTGCACACTTAATATATTATACCCTTGTACCACAAGTGAAAAGCAACAGTTTCGATCAATCATTTATTGGCAATGTTCGTTCTTAGTCTAAAATATCTCAAGCATCAAATTTGATCGATAGATGGACCTGTACACGGACAAGTCTCAAAAGGACTTTTTCGCTTAAATCGATTCAGAAAATTATTTTAAATCGGTTAAAGGAACTCTTCAGAGGACTCGAGAGTTCTGGGTGTTGTGTACATCTGCAAAAGCCTGACACTTGTACTTGCTTTAATTTGCATGAAAAAGTTCTTGAAAAAGTTTTTTTAATTTTTTTTATTGCAATAAAATAAAATTTTAAGTTACTTTGAAAAAAATTTACATTTTCCATGGTAAAGTGTTTTTATTCGACATATCGCTGCCATTCGTTGCCGGCCCTTGCATTAATCCGCTCGAATACGGTTTCCCTCATCTCGACTATAAATGCCGCACCGCTTAATGTAATGCCAATGCCCCAAATCAACCAAATAGATCGGAAAAAGTTCATAGATAAGGGCTTGATTTCTTCATTTACATCCAACATGCTGACGTATTTTAAGGCTAAAGCTTCAGAAAACGCTTCACGATTCCAGTGAGTTTGCAAACCGTATTGATGAGCATATAAAATGAAATATTTTAAGGGTTTGTAGAAAACAGAATCTTCTCGTATTGGATATACTAGATAATAAGGTCCAATGCATATTTCACTGAGATGAAACACCGGATACTTTAGCTGGAGTTGTTGAATCTTCACGAAATTCCAACGATCTGTTTGTGAACTATACGCGTATGTGGCGTTTAAACGATCTCGGTGCGAGTCCATAAAGTTTTTCTTAACTGGAACGAAACGTTTCAGAAATGCGTCGTCATAGCCAATAGCTTTTAAGATGGGAAGTTCATGTTCCATTACAATGATTTTTAAATCGGTTGCCAATAGATCTGCCACTGTATTTATTTGACTATCGGGCAACGAAGCGGTCAGATAGCTGGACATTTTCGATTGAAACAGATTAGTAAGACAAAATCCTAAAATAAATAATAATATCGAAAAGAAACGCGTATATTTTATATGCAGGTATAGAATTTGAAGAGGCGGTGCATAGAGAAATGATGATATGGACTGTAGGAAGGCTAAAGAGAAATCGCGTCTCTCTTCCGTGGTAAGCCACCAAATGGCAAATGTTACGTAGAAGATGGCGAACACTACAAACAACCACGTTGAGTTTTGCAGGGTCCTCTGCAGGAACAAGTGCTCGGGCGAACGACGACGAAAAGGCACTATGAAGCAAAAATCATTAATACCGATAGGATAACTGCTGCCAGCTGGTGAGTTTAACATTTCAGTATACGAGTGTACGCTGATTTGTAAGCGACCTTCAGAGACATCTTGCAGAATTTTTGTTAAATTATACGGTTCTTTAATCGAATAACATGTTGCGTCGTCTATTAATGAGGCGTTGATGAAACGAACGAATGCCTTGAAAAGTTTGCCGGAAACTCCGCTTAGTTCATTGCTGGGTAGGCGAAAGACGCGCGGCAAATCATAGCATATTGGTGTCTTTATAATGTGACCCTTAAAATTATTACCAATTTTGACGAATAAGTCCTTTACAGACCAATTATCGGTTTTGTTCACAATTGTAGGTACTGGGAATAGATCATGTATATAGATGTTATTGTCTACGCTTAGTAAAAAGGTTCGCGAAAATTGCCTCTTCCAAATCCATTCGAAGATGTTCACTAAATTATCAGTGAAATTTACATAAACTTCGCTGCCTGCAGTGAACGGTTTATCGTAGATTCCTCGAGGCAAAAAAACGAAAATAATGGGATAATAGCGTATACGTCTTAAATTCTGTGCTGCCAGTGGTAATATCGGGTCGTCGTAGCCCGTAACAAAGATATAGATTAATGATCTTTTGTCGAGAAAACCTTGCATACGATAATGTTGCCGCGTAACTGTTACATAAGGCGTTCTCGGGAACTTTTTCCAAAATTGCGGAAGAAAGTCATCCATAATTTCCGTATCGTTGAGTAAATTTTCGGAAAGAAAAAAAACAAAATTGGAAAATTTATGTGCTTTGTTAAGATGTTTGGCAATTTCGATCGCTAGTGAGCTATTAAACGCTTGAGTTTCACTTTCCGTTATATAAAGTGAAGCCATTAAGGTAACCGACAAATAGGTTGCACTTCTCGTTAGCCACATATTGAGGCAAAACTGCTAGATGATGAAGCGCGATGAACGGATAAAGTGTAACTAAATCCTTTCAAAAAAGGATATCACGGTTACTGGATTTTACTGCCCACTACCGAAAGACATCAGTATATTAATTTTACTTAGACGTTTACAATAAACATAAAAATGCGTCGGAGATTTTCTGTTATAAATGAAGTTCAGATTACAAGTTTATGCAAACATGTTTGTCCCTCCGTCCACCAGCCAGTTTGGGTAAAATGCTGAGTACCCCAACATTTCGGCCTGCAAGTGCAACTGCTATCATAAATGTTATGAAAATAGTAACCAACAACGAATTGATTCGTCTGCAGAGAAAAAAAATGACGAAGATCTTTAACCAACAATTGTTAGTTCTTGTTGTTGAAAGAGAATAAAGCGTAAACTGTACGCAGTTGACTTAATGGTTTTCAGGTGTAGTCCATCAGTGAGGTAGTGCTTTTCCAACGGATATGTTGTAAAATAAAAGCGGGAAAAAAACTAAACGGAACAGTTAGAAAAACCTTGCGGATGAGCTTTTAATATCGTAAAATTCCATAATCGTTAAATGTGTACATAATTTTTTAAGACAAAGTAAAATGCAAAGCAATTTTTCATAAAAACTTCATTTGACTTTGGCAAATATTTTTACCTAACTTCGAATCGATTTGTATAGTGAAGGTAGATTGGCGGCTACAGATTGATATCTATAGATTGATGACTCTGGATCGATGGATAGACATTACGAAATTTGATTTTTCTTTATGTTCTTGTTCAGTTTGCTTGCTTCGGAAGACTTCACTGGCCCACGACCCCAATCATATCTCCATCGATGCTATTACATGCTCGTTGGGTGCTAAAGATTCGGCCTAAACTGCATGTAATCGGTTGCTTTTTATTTTATCGTTTTTAAACTATGTTTACACGAACAGTTGTAATTAAGTGTTGTTGTGAAAATTTGCAACTTAACATTAACATTCGCTTAATAGCATGGACGCATAGTCAATTTGCTTTGCATGTTGACACGGTTCGAAAAAAAATCAAGATATAAACACATGCAAATGTTTGCATAGAAAAAGCAAAGGGGAAAAGAAAGCAAGAAATTAATATGATTTATAAATGACACGCTTTAGGGTCACATAGGAAACATAACGGACTAAATGGTTACAAATTGGCTGGTAATTGAACAAAACGTGAGATCGTTAAATTGTATCGCAAATAGGTAAACAAATGCAAATGATATCAAAATATGTGATAGGATGGATGAACACACTTTATAATAAGAAAATTATATTCGATCGTGACCGAATTTTTCGGACCTATCATCATTAGCCTAAAAAAGTCCATAAACAGGGTAAAAAAAGCTAAACTTTCATGCTCTATAATATGGAGTGGACGCGGTTGATTGTTTCAATTTTCATAATAGAAGTTTTTGTCGCGTAGGCCTGCGAGTGTTGTAGGTGTGCCCTTAGAAAAGTTTAAGTCATTTGCAAAATCTTTTGCAAATTTGTGGCCGATACGGACAAATACTGCACATTTACGCAGGCAGACGGATGGACAGACGAAGAGACGGGCATGTTTTGGTGCATTCAAAATTTCAAAATGATCAAGAATTTATATACTTAATGGGGGTTTTGAAGCTTGTTTCTGCGCCGTGTCGAAAAAAAAAAATTAATTTTCGATACACTGTAATATTGGGTAGGCGTGGTCATTTTTTTGCATTTTTATATAGTTGTTCCAGCATCACTCACAGAATATGCTTTCAAAATTTCTGCTATAGTTTATGAGTAATGCCCAAAACCCCAATTTTTTATTCTTTTTGAGAAGCAGTGGAGCTCTCAGTTTACATGGTGCTGGGAGCGTGCCGTTCCACCGAAAAATTTCCAATGTTTCTATCAAATTTGAAGTCGATAGCTTCATTTTTCCCAGCAGGGGAATGTTTAAAACAGAAGTTATAGAGACGGACAGAAACGCAGATGGACAAACGGACAAATGGATAGAAAATTGATTTAGAATCTGATGCTGGGCAAGAGTATTTATACCTTGTGGGGTCTCTGACATTTCAAGACAGGCAGATGGACATGCTTTCGGTACATTCCAAATTTGAAACTGACCAAGTGGTTTTAAGCTTGTTTCTGCGCCTTGTCAACATATTGAAAATGCATGAAATTTTGATCCGGCATAACATTGGATAGGCGTGGACATTTTTTACATTTTTGTGCTAGTTCTGCAGTATCGCCCGTAGAGCATGCGTTTAAAGGTGTTATGGTTTATGAATTAGGAATAAAAGTCAATTTTTTATTCCTTATCCTTACCTTACATGCTACTATAGGCGTACCCTTCGAAAATTTTGAACATTTGAACATTTTCAATACGAATCTGTGTGCAAGCACTTTCAATGTTTCCGCTCAAATTGAAGTCGATAGCTTCATTTTTGCGGCCAGGAGAATGTTTACAAGAGACATTAATTTGGCGGACAGGCGGACATACTTAAATTGATTTAGAATTTCATGCTCATCAAGAGTATATACACGTTGTGGGGCCTATGATGCTTCCTTCTAAGCGCTGCAAACGTTGTGACAAAATGAACATAGCCCTCATCTTTCGTTGATAAGTATAAAATGGTGAATGAAAAATGAAAAATATCTTTATATAAATTCCTATTATGGAAGAGAGATGCGCAGAAGTTTGATCAATAGGACTAGCCGGCAAGTTCCATATTTCCAGTGGCAGTGATCGCAAAATATCGAAGGAGTCGGCTTTGGCCCTCTTCGCTGGAGAATGAAAGAAACTCTTTAATAATTACAATATTTTCAAATTTTTAATATTTGGAAAATTTGCAGTAATAACCGACGAAGGTGTGCAAATCTCATATTAACAATTTATTTTATCGATTTGATGATCTGATTGATGAAAAGCTGATATTCA
>NW_023998422.1:7490463-7493999 GCF_014805625.2 Glossina fuscipes
TTTATTTTATCGATTTGATGATCTGATTGATGAAAAGCTGATATTCACAGTTTAAGTCAAAGTTTTGAGACCAATCTTTGAGAAATTGTTTCACCTAAAAGCTTAGCAGGCGAAAAGCTAGTTGGACACGCAAGACCTACGTTGGTTATTAATTACTTGTACAATCTTATAATTCATTTTCTTAATTTAAATAAAAACATGTTAAAGGTACTGATTGGATATATATTAAGAACAGAAAATATTAAAATTAATAGAGTACACGGATGTAGCTATTTGGTATAAGGAACCTATGTATACCTAACAGATAAATGTGCACAAAATGCTTACCGTTATAGTTATATGTATGCATATTTTAGCAAAATGTTTAAGTATACGCATTTTACTATTATGTATCATAGATTGCTTGGAGGCTCTTTCTTATGTACTAAACCCAGATATTCTATCGATTTTATGTGGAATGAATGAACAAATCTAACATGCGATAAGTACTATGAATGAATGGCGGTATGCTATTATACGTTCATACTTTTCTGTTTAAAATATCGAGAAATACCAAAAAAAAAACTCTCGCAATGCATATATGTACTTGATGGATCAATGTGAATTCTAGGTTGGTTGTCCATCCTTACGTCCCTAATTTAAATGTTCCACACTCAAAGATCGAACAGAAAATCGAAATGTTTTCCATATACTTTTACTTAATAGCCGATTTTAGAATATATAATAAACTAAAAATACCTCATACCTTATAACTGAATCAGATTTAAAAACTGACAAGGGTTGCGATAAATTTTGTAGGAACAGTGGGCACAATTCATCTTAAATTTTAGGAACTATAGACAAGAGATATTGCTCTGTCAATAAACTATTCTTTAACCCCCAAAAGTATGGTGCAAAAATGCTCCTTATAGTTTATGTTACTCTATTGTGATGATGTTAAGTAATTTGGCGGAGTGTACAGAGATTCTTTTCGACTTGTATACAATATAGTGGAGACAACTCATTTAAGATCAAATTGGTTTTTGTTAAACAAAGTATTAAAATCTGAAATGAGAGAGTTCTTCACAAAACTATGCGCTATGTCTAAAGGCACATATGCAAGCAGATGAGTGAGAAAATAAAAGGTAAAAGGAGAGAGAGCTTTGTGGATGCATTCTTTGACCAGTTTGGTCGTTGTCAATAACAAGCTTGCTGCGTGAAATTTAAATGCTTCCACAAATTTAAAGTCAGTCCCCTTAGAAAGATACCTAAGACGAGATAGATGGAAACGGGCGTATAAACATGCCTAGATCGATTCAAAATTTGGCCAAGAATATATATTTCCTCTATAGAATTCCTGAACTTCCCTTTTTTCTAGGTCTTGCAAGCGTTGGAACGGAAAGAATATCCTCCACGTGCTCTTATGGATGTAAAGATATAAAGAAGAGCAGAACGACGATACTTTATAATTAAGAAGTTAATTATAAATTATTATACTATAATACGCATATATATTTAATAATTATATAATTATCATATATGATTATAAACATAATTAACAAGAAGATGAAGGGTAAGGAATGATTTTCTACAAATATCGTAGCGAAATGGCTGTAGTCCAGTTGCGAAATTGAGTTGAGTTAATCAAGTTCAGTATAAATAAAGCAAAATAATGTTTGCTTTAAAATAAGTAAGAGCCAAACATTAAATAACCTACACCACCTACATTGTCTAACACAATTCTTATTTCCATTATAGAAGAGAAAAATTATATCTTGTTGCTACATGAAGGCATATTTTTCATGTGCATATTTATCCAGAAGGAACACAACCTGACATAGTAAAAGTGTAATCCTTACATAGGGCAGGATCCAAAAACAGTAGATGGTCCAAATTTTTGTAGAGTTCATTTTGTATGAAATTACTATTATATAAAACTTAGACTTTTCTTTTTCTTTGTCCTTTTTTTTCTAATCCTAGTTATGGTAGGACCGGAAAAATATAAGCCGAGGTGAATCAAATTTGTTAATTTTAAGTTAATTTTTTTATGTTAAATTGCTATTATGATATAATTTTCATCATAAAGCATTAGCATTAGCCCCTTTTGTCGAATGAGCTTCAGTTTTCGTTATATGGGATGGGGTGCAAAAATTGCCCCAACCGGTCTAAAGCTTTCAAATGAATTTAGAATGCCCAAATACTACTCCTTAGCCACTTTTGCCGGGAAATCTTGAAAATTGCAAATTTTTTTCCGTATAGCGACTTTTCAAAATAGTGCGTTATATGGGGACTGATCGAAAAGGTGCACCGATCCGAACCATTTTCAATAGCTCTTGTCCTTGGACAAAAAAAACGTCCCTATACCAAATTTCATCAAAATATCTCAAAAATTGCGACCTGTAGCTTGAACAAAAATTTACATGGACAGACGGATAGGCAGGTTTTTGAATGAGAAAGTGATTCTGAATCCACCGGTATCATAAAAAGTGGGTCTATCTTAAGCCCTACCGCGTGTTACCTACGTCCGCATGAACTTAATATATCCTCTATCACAAGTGGTGTAGAGTATAAAAAGATGGTTAATTAATTATTTATAGGAAAGTCAATTTCCCTGAATTGTTTAAACCATATTTGCGCAGTGAGGGCAAGAGTACTGTTACTGCTGCGTTCGACAATCACTCATATGCGTACACATTCAAATGATTCATTCATTAGCTTATCATGTCATATAAAGTATTTTATACGTATACGTAACATTTATATTATTATCACTCATACGTGCTCGTTTGCTTTCTTTTGTTCGTGACTGACGCATGTGAATACTGAAAAAACTGCTCTATTATTTATCTCCTGCTTACCTTCTTATTCCAGAAAATAATTGTGTTAATTTATTTCCTTTGTTTTTTTTTAAATGTTAATTTATTAAATATCCATTTATTTAAATTTATTTCATTCATTTACTTATTTATTTATTTTTTTTTTTATAATTATATAATTGATTTTTTTTTATCTGATTTCTTTCGTTTAGTATGTCGAGTTGTATGTATCGTAGATGTAAGTGTAGATGTTTTATAAGGGAATTAAATTTTAAATATATTTTTCATTATGTATTTTTTTATTTTTTTATGTATTTTCAAATATCTTCACTTGTGTGTGAGTAACATAACCATTCGAGTTTTAATGATTAATTTGTTTGCCTTTCTTTCATCATTTTTTTAAATTTATTTTAAGTTGTTGTTGTTGTTGTTGTTTTTGCTAAATAAAAACATTACTAAGTAACCGGGTAGTTGTTGGGGTAGTCGTGTTAGTGTGTTAGTGCTGTAATTTATAACAATTTATGTTTTCGTCGCTTCGTAGAGTTTTTCGCCTTTGTTTCTGTTTCTTGTTTTTTTTTTTGTTTTAGTTTTCAAAATTTTCAACAATTTTTTTTTTTTTAATAATTTTCTCACGTAAAGAGAGTCACAATAACAATTCGATTTATATCTTATGTAATAATAATAATAATAATAAAAATGAAATTAAATTTCAAATTAAAATTATATAAAAAAATTTATTGA
>NW_023998422.1:7494099-7530560 GCF_014805625.2 Glossina fuscipes
AATAATTATAATTTTATTTATTTGCTTGTTTTGCATCTGATTTTTTTTCGTCTATCGCTAGTTCGACATTTAAAGCAGGGGTTTAGAGGGAGTAGTAAAACATCTAAAATCATTTTTTATTTTAAATTTTGTTTTTTTTTTCTCGCTATATTCTCTTTTAGTTTTAGAAAGTATTTTAAAAAGAAATTATAAGCTTTTCCTGTGTTTTACGATTTATTATTGTTTATTTTTATTATTAAATTTTGTCTTTTTTTTTTTTTTTTTATTTATTCATCTTGTTGAAATTTTTAAGCTAAATATAAGAATAGTTTTTTATGTATATAAGTATAAGTATATGTATATGTATGTATAGATTGTTATTAGGTTATTAGATATACTTGCTTGTATATGTTTATTTAGATAGTTTCCTTTTGTTATTTCTCTTCTTGTTGTTGTTGTTGTTATTGTAGAAATTCCCATTTTTCTAAAAAAGAATTTTTTTTTTATTCTTTTTTATTTTATTTTTTTTAATTATTAGTTTTTCGTTATCAAGTAAATTTTCTAAAATTTCCTGGTGGTATTTTTGCAGTCAGCGTTAAGTATATAGTTAAGTGAAAATTACACAAGAATTTCTCAGTTTTTTCATTTTTTTTTTTTTTTTTTTTTTTTTTTTTTGAAATAAAAAAAAAAGATAATACATATGTATGTTTAAAGGTCTTGACTATGTGTTTCCTATGTAAGTTTGTATGTGTGTGCATGTATGTGTTTATGCCTAAAAAAGAAGCTTGAGAAATTATTAAACATATATATTAATTTGAGATTAATTTCTCTGTAATCTGTATACCAAGACACGAGAAGTTGGATCTGTTAATGAAGCCTATTTAAGGAGCATTTACCTGGGCATGTTTTCATAAATCTAAAATTGTTAATGAGAATCGAATGCGGATGTGGATAAATATCGCTGAAGAGTGTTAAAATTACACATTGATCGGGAAGCAAAAGTCAAAAGTATTCCAATTACCCTATGCTAAAGGATAGTTTGTGAATCATGCAATTGTCGAGATAATTGTAAGTTGTGTTAAATACTCGAGGCGTGAGCATTTCACTAGTTTTATTTTCTAATAAAACTAGACGTTTTTATCAACATCAAGACCTACTCGGACTACGACATGCTACATGCTGCGAGAGGAAGAATAATTGACCTACGATTGATCTATCTTGTGCTGCATTGCTTCTTTGCCTAAACTGTAAAGACGTATAATTCATAGCTTCAGGGCAGTGTACATTTAGCCAAGAGCAGTAGGTATGGCGATTTTGTTTACAGAGTTTTTCTTTTTGCGGAGGTTGCTGATAGCAGACTGAGCTCTGAGGTCAACTATTTTGAGTCTCCTCTTAGAAGCTTCAGCCAATCTATCAATATAATTTTGAACCTATACCTTTTCCAAGCCCTGATTTATGACGATCCACTAAATCGATATTACAATTCGTCCTTCTCGGATATAATAGGGCACTTAATGTTAGACGATCTGCTACCGGCATCGTACTCAAGTCTCTTAAGTCTCTGTTTTGATTCATTATCGCAGGATGGTTTCAAATGCGGAGGACATTAGGTTTCATAGAAAAGACACAAGTTGACGTATGAAAAAGCTTTGCAAGAAATATTTAATAGTTTTACTATTGATCGCCCAACATTATACGCTTTGGAATTTTTTTTGGGATTTACCTAACGATAAACAATGCTTTTCAGATTTTTTTATATTCTCTCAATAACGTCGTGGGAATTCGTTTTAAGACCTCAAGAAGTGAGGTCAAACATATAGGCGCCGCTTGATCGATTTTGTAAACGTAGAAATTTCGCAAGAATATGAGAGAAAAATTGAAGTTAATCCGACAACAAAGTTAGTTCTTTTTCTTCTTCTTCTTCTTTTTTTTTTTTGAAAAAAGTAATTAAAGTTTTTATGACATAACCTTTTAATGATGAAATCAAGAATAGATGATGTTTTCGATATAAGTTTTAGTTTCATTTTCATTTTTGCAGCCAACAATAAAGGACATAAACATCTTTGTATCTAAGTTATGCATTTGCTTATGTAAATTTTTTTGTGTTCTTAAAAAGTGAAGTTAAACTGTGGCTTAAGAGTTCTGTTCACTACATTATATATATAGGAGGGAATAGTAGAATAGAATATTAATGTTATAGTGTATTTATGTTTATATGTAGAGCATATTTATTTCACATATATATGTATATATATATGTAAATATACATATACATATTTGTACATATATATATATATATATATATATATACATGGACATACATATATAAATATAAATATATATATACGTACACATACACATACACATATACGTACATATACACATATACACATATATGTATACATATATGTATATGTATATATAAATAGATTATTTTAATGTTTTTTTTTGCTTTTTATTTAATCATTAGTTTATCTATTATTAAATATATGTAAATATTTTAGGCGGTGGCTTGGTTTTGGACTCATTTCATATTTAAGAGAAGAATAATGATAATAATAATAATAATAAAAAAGAAGTTATTTTTTTTTAATATATTTGTTTTCTCTTTTTTTTTTTTTGTTTTTGTTTTTCTAATGCATTTTATAAAGTTTTGTTGTTAGCTCTCGCTTAAAGTCTCCGGTTTATAGTATTGATTATATAAACGACTTTTCTCTCATTGATATTTCCAAAGAGAGAGAGAGAGAGAGAGAGAGATAGATAGAGATAGAGATGGTAAACATGTGTAGAGACATAAATTATTATAAAATTATTGTTAAAAAGCTTAAAAGCTAAATATTCACTTGCGTCCGTATTCATATTTATTTTCATTGCACATATGCTTAATTTATTTAATTTATTTATTTATTTTTTTTAATTTTATTAAAGTAATTTACAAATTGACCATTATTTTTCATACTTTTTGTGTCGCTTTTACTAATTAAGCTTTTAAAAGTTAATTTTCATTTTTATTTTTTTTTTTTTTTTTGTTTTATTAGCATTCTATTTATTTATTTATTTATAATTTGGCTGCGTAATCACATTATCGTTTAGATTTTCAGATATTAGAAAATAAAACAATTAAATAAATGTAAAAAAAAAAAAAGAAAAAAAAAATAAATATTTTTTAAACTAATATTCAGCTAATGAGCTTAAAATACTATTCAGAAATATCTCTAAATGGTATTAACTAAGATTTCTTGTCTATATAAATGTTTTTCTACATAATTTCTATGATATATATATATATTTTATATGTTTTCATTTCTCCTCATATGTATATTACAAAATTCTACATATTCTTGAAGTAAGTTTTACTCGAAATTGACATTAGGATCGTTTCATTACACATTTTATTCATGTCATTATTTATATATATATATATATATATATGTGTGTATATATATGTAGATATACATACATACCTATACATAATTATTTATAAAAATTAATTTTCTTATTACAAAAAAAAAAAAAACAAAAACAAATTATTTATAAAACCATTAAAAAATTTACATGTATATAACAGATATGAGCTAAAAATTGGACAAGATATTGCGAATGGGTCCTTCAAATGAGTGCATCAAATGATCGCATTAGCTAAAAAGCTTTTCTTTTTTAGCAATGACTTAGCAAGCTTGAAATATCTCTGACAGGAACTACCCAATTAAGATGAAAGACTTGGGAGAAATATATACGTTTTTCCCTTCTGTATGTATGTATTCTTCTACTTCTCCTAAGTAATATTTAAAAAGCATCTAAAAAAAGTACACAACCCGTAAAACTTTCAAAAATCCAAAGATCTTTATTATAGAATCAATTAAATTTGCAAGTATCTTACACCTTTAAAAATGACAATGATTTTTAAATTAAAAATCGTGTTTTAGTTGGTAAGGCATTTAAGCCAGTAAAATTTTAAAAGTCAATGCCATCGAGCTTGTAAAGCTTTTTCTCTCACTATGCTTTTAAAGCTAAAAGCTCTTTTCAAGTTCGTAAAGCTTTTAAGCTGACAAAACTTTTAAAGTCAAAGCGATCAAATTTGTATAGTTCAAAACAATATATTGATGTTCTGAAAATATCAACTTGAGAACTAGAAATGTATTGTAAGTCTGCTTCGCGTTGGTAAATTCAGTCAACCTACCACCCTCCTTCATCTGTGGCACAAGAGCATATTAAGCTTGTGCTGATGTATGCAACACTCCGAACGACGTGAGACAAACTAAAACCGATTTTTATGCAATAACATTCAGAATCGATCAAGCCTTGTCTGTTCGCTTGGCCATTTTGTTTTTAACATACAGGTAACAAACTTTTAAAATATTTTAAAGAAATTTGTTACGCTGATACGTAACCGAGTCTCGACTAGCAACCCAACGGTCGTGGATTCAAATCTCAAGTGCGTTAGCCAAAAGCCTTAGATGCTTGTGCTGTAAGACTTTAAACTTTGAATTTATTCTCTGGCTAAATTTATAACAATAATAATAATAATAATAATAATACCCAAGGAACAGGTGGTTCAGGTTGGTCACTCTCCATATGAAAGTCATTGCATGAATAACCATATTAAACGAAGTGGTGGAGGGTACTTAATGGTGGGCCGCGTCCCAGTATAATGTTTTCATTCATTCATTGCTTAAACGATGGCATACATATGAAAGCCATCACACACGTAGTGTTCTTAATGGTTACGTAGAGAAAAAGAGAAAAGGTGGGTATCTATAATTCGTGCATTATTCCTAAGAAATCCTTGTGGCAGGGCTCATTAAAACCTTGGGATGTTCTATAGAATCCTTATTAGAAGGAAAATCGTTTATGATGAGAACGTTTTTCGGAACTGAAATAATTCCATTCGTTGCAGATTAGAGATGAATTTAATAAGAATTTGTTTTGCGAAAAATTCTACAAAAATTTATAAGTTTTTTGTTTTTATAATATTTTTACGAATATACTTCAGTCAAGCTATTATTTCTATTAATTGTTTATAAAATTTCAAAGGAAAAAATCCTCGATAGACGAGACGTACTACTACTTTTTTTCTTTTTCTTTTTTGGTCATATAAAGTGTGTGAAATTATTTACTAAGAATACTTCGATGTCGTTAGGAATTCTTTTCAATGGACTCTAGCAGACTGCAAACGTGTTTGCAAAAACGGGAAAAACGGGAAGAGTGGGGCACAATTATGAGCTGTATGGCGATTTCTTGAAATGCTAAACTTCTTTCGCAAAGTCTCGTCATATTTGTTGTTGTTTTTAGTGAGGTTTGAAATATAATTAAATAGCAAGTGCACGTTTCTATATATATATATATATATATAGATATATATATATAAATATATATATATATGATGTTAAACTAAGTTATAGAAAAAATTTAATTTAATTTAAAATCTAATTTTATCCCTTCTTCTTTTTTTTTTTGTATATAATTTACTTTATGTATATTTATTTTCTACATATTATTTTTATTTTATTTTAATTTTATTTTAATTAAAGTATTTAAGTTTATTATTCTTTAAAAAAAATTTCCCTAAATTTTGCTGTATATATTTTATACATTTAAATATTAATGTATTTCATTTATTTCTATGATTATTTATTTAATCACTTATTTAATTATTTATTTAGTTTTATTTATTTATTTATTTATTTTTTTTCTTTACACTCATCCTTGTGTGAAAGCTATTAATAAACATAATTAAATTTAACTTTCGCTTACAAATTAAATGCATGCTAGAGTATGTACGTTATATTGTTGTTATTATTTTTTTTTTTTTAAATTTTATTTATTTATTTATATATATTTTCCTCTTACATTATGGTATCATTAGGCCTAATATTAATTAAAAAGCTTGTCTAATTACAATAACTAACCCGTGCATACGCGTGTATTTACATTACATGTACATGTGTGAGAGTGCATTACACGTTACACGTAATTGTCATCATCATACTCTTGTAGCCATCGATTCTCGTTAAATTGATTGGAATTATTATTATTATTATTGTTGTTCTTCTTGTTGTTGTTGTTTGCTTTCTTATCGCTTTTTTTTGTTTTTTTCTCTTTTGCTAGTAGATGAATAGAGAGAGGGTGTTTTGTTGTTGTTCTTGTTGTCAAGATTACTTACCGTTTTAGATAAAAGGTGGGTTGTTGTTGCTGTTGCTTTTGCTTTTGCTTTTGCTGTTGTTACGGTTGCTGTTGCTGTTTATGTTGCGTTTTTTATTGTTGTTCATAACAACTGTGAACTGCGTATTTAAATCTTAGAAAACAAAGGCAAATATTTCAAAAATGTTTGGTCCCTTAACTTATAGTTATAGAAATTTTATAAAAAAAATTATTTATTAAAAAAGAAAAAAAAAGCAAAAAAAAAGTTCGATTCTTCGATCCCCATCACTTCAAGCAAGCACATGCAGTACGTCTTGGTCGGCTGATGAGGAAAATTCTTAGAACTATCTGTGCCAAGCCGTTTATCCAGCAGCTTTTACAAGTCGTAAAAAACTGAAAGGTTTCGCAATATTCTTCTATTCGCATTTCCCATCACGTCGACTAAATCTCAAATTAATAAGCGATAAAAATAGTAAATTATAGCTTTTTCATAACAGAGCTTATTGGCGGTTTATGCCGCCCGCCGCTTTTATTTTCTTCAAATCCTAAGTTAACTAAGAGCATATATATATATATGTCAAGTTTATCAGTTCACTCTTTTATTTATGCCTGCGATGATCGTCTCAACAAAAGGCAAGCAGCGGCCAGACAGACGGATAGTTAGATAAATTCGTTAAGTGTGTCTACCTTATGGACCACTCTAATTCGTATTGTGTAAGGGTCACGAATGATAGGACAAATGTAGTAAACTTCCGCTTAGGGGCGGAATTGTGATGCATGCATGCATAAGATAACGCAGCTATTAGCTAATAGACAACATTCCCTTTGCTAAGTGTTTTGTAAAAAGATTCATTGATAAATTTACGTTTTTTCCCCTCCTTTCGTTTTATTAAGATTTCCTTTCCCCTTTAATGCTATAACAAAAATTCATAAGAAAAACTTTTCTTAAACAATGACGTGTGAGAATGAATGGCAAAGATGTTTATCACTTCAAGCGAATATGGAAAGATTGCAAAATATTTTGCGAATTGTGAAAGCGTCACATTTGTCCTGATCTTTGGAAAGAAATATATTAGTTTCGTGGATTCCAAAGGTAAACCAATCATAAAGTTTGAAAAGTTTCTAACTTGACTGTTGGGAAGAAAGCGAACTAACGACAGACAGATGGACATGATTCGGAAGCTGAAAGCTGATCACAATCATTTGGGATTTCCTTTGTTTTTTTTCTTTAGCGGTATTT
This sequence comes from Glossina fuscipes, assembly GCF_014805625.2. Classification (NCBI taxonomy): domain Eukaryota; kingdom Metazoa; phylum Arthropoda; class Insecta; order Diptera; family Glossinidae; genus Glossina; species Glossina fuscipes. The sequence goes on from NW_023998422.1 coordinate 7,501,460, forward strand.
GTGAGTGCTACAGCGCTGTTTTTTCCCGAACTGATATAACAGAGTAGTAGTGCTACATATTTATTAAAGAATGAATTTCATGCAGTATTTATCTTAAGTAAAAAAAGTCTTTCGTTGCACACTTCGTAGTGTAATGTGTAACTTTTGCTGTAGATCATAAGTTATTAATGAAAATAATTTTATATTATTTTGCCTTTAAAATGCCATATGGGAATTCATCGACCGAATCGAACCAGGAACGTAGTCATCAAGGTATTTTGACAGTTTTAAAAGCAAGCATAAAGCAGATGAAGGCAATGCGTGACCGATGACAACTACAAGGTCCAAATTTATGAATTCTCAAAACTAAAAACATTAAGTATTCAACTCGCCCCTTGCACATGAATGCCACCTATACGTGAAAAATATTTTCCGAGATTAGTAATAAAAAAAACTCTGTACCTGGTTTTAAGCAACTATGTAATCCACTCTACTTATGATGGAGGCGCATATTAAATTTGTGTGAAGGTACACAATATAGACCGATCTTTTATTGCATCAATTGTTTCCGAAACATTGCCTGAATTCGTATACATACATCACTCCTTACCCGTTACACTTCACAATTTTTATGGTATTTTGTTAAAATTGGCTGCGCTGATATCTTTTGGCCCGAACAAGGATCCAATAGAGAATTGATTGAATCAGTAAATATTTTCAATATTTTCTAGAGATGAGGAAATCGGATAAATATTTCGTTGATCAAATGTTGACCCATCAACATCAACAATTGAATAACGCTGTCTGTAGTTCAATGAAAGAGAGGCTTAAGACTGATTTGCACCGCATTCGAAAATCAATTGACGACATTGCTGATATTTAGAAAAGGCTGAGAACAGTTCATTGAATTCTTTTCGGTATTCTGTTCAACTGCCTGTACATGAGGTAACCGAGAGCCCCACACAAGTTTTATATTTTTTGTAGTAATCGCGAGCAAATATTCTTCCCCCAATCACAAGCAACCAAAAGAAGCAAACATTCTTTCTTTGATCCGTCTGAATGGCAAAGAATCTCGACTAACAACTCAATGGTCGTGGGTTCAACTCTGAAAGGGGATAGTGTTTTCAGTAATTGGCAAAGAATTTCGACTAACAACTCAATGGTCGTAGATTCAAATTTCAAATGCGGTGGGGTTTTCAATAAAGCCGATAACCCTAAATGCTAGTGATTTACGATTTTATTTCTCTGGCTAAGTTAATAATAATAACAATAAGAGCCTCAATGACCTTTGTCTGGCATATATGAGTACACACAAGAAATCAATCGATTTTCTCAGACAATTATGCTAATAAAGCTTAATTATATGTTGCCAGCAATCAAGAAAAAAATCTATTAAGCATTATAAGCATCAAAGATGGTGTGCCAGTAGTAGCGCAGTAGCCATTATATTAGAATCAATTACTCATAAAGTTTTAAAGAATAAGGAAGCTTCGATAAGACAGTGAGAAAAGATATATAGAGAGAGCGAAAAAGAGAGAAAGAAAGAGAAAGAGAGAGAGAGAGAGAGAGGGAGAAAAAAATGAAAGTGAATTATCTAAGTGGATAACAAAGGAACTCTGAATAAAAATCAATTACAACAATTGAAAGCACCGACGGTCAACGTAGCCCAATCAGTAGATCATATGGACTCAATATTGCCAGTAAAAGAATTTCGGGGCAAAGCGAGAGATAGAGAAGAAGTTTAAGTAACGCAGGCGCTTTTGATGGAGGTAAGTAGAGGAAACCAATGGCTTGCAAACTACGCCAAGCAAGCTCGCATTCGCACATCTCGGGAGGGTTCACTTAGAAACAAGTCATTAGTTATATATTTCACGCTACGAAGCCTGAAAAAGTCAGTGCACAATCAAATGTTCATGTTGAACCGATTCCTATGTTAAGGTTTCCTTTGATTACATGCATAAATAAATTTGTCGTCATTGTCCTCGTCCATTGCCCGTCTGTTATTGTCCTTTGGGTTCTCTCGCTCTAGCTTTTAGAAATATCAATATTTCGCATTACATGGATGCCTTTTAAAATCTGTCTTTGTATTGTTCTCAGATAAATCACATTTGGATGGTAAATGATGACAACTATCTCCTAACTGTTGATGAGTTTCTTGAATTTTAATTTTTCCCGTAATGATTTCATATCCGACTGCCCCTTGCAATATTCCTATATGTAAGCCACTTTTCTAACAATCGAAAGGTAATAATTATAAAAAAGCGATTCTGCCATTACTTGGTTGGTCACTGCTTACCGTAGGCATATAGCGTGAAGGCTGACCTATGAAAGAAAAAACATTGAAAAAGCTTGCATCCTTTCTTTGCAATAGTTTGAAAATTGTGTGTTTTTCAGCTTAGCATTTTCATTGATTTCAATAAATATTTATTGTTCATATTATTCCGATATCTTTCTACATGATATGCAATGTTTGTATGCTATTTGCCTTCGTTATGAATGCATGAGAATTGAAATTGAAAATTTTTATTTTTTTATTTTTCACTTCATTCCTCTTCAAGAACTATTTAGAAACAATGGAAGAGAAAAAAATAAAAGGAAAACAAAAAACTAAAAGCATTAGATGTGTAAAGTTTAATGGAAAATATATGTAACGATGTAAATACGTATGTATATATTATATATTTGTGAGAGGAGATTGCATTTTGTGCTTGTGTCGATATGGTTTTATTATGAGGGCATCATTTTATGGATAAGCAATGAACAAAGGCAAGCAGGCCTGCGACTGTTTATGTAACACGATACCTTTTTACTTATTGAATATGAAATTTGAAAATTTCTTCGTAAAATATCTAGAGGGTTTTTTTTTATTTGCTCAATCTACATATTCGCATGTATATATATATGTATGTACGTATGTATGTATGTATGTATGTATGTATGTATGTATACATATATATGGCTTTACTTAGTAAATGAAGGCTTATTAATATGTAGACTTAAGTTAAATTACAATCAAATGTATTTTTATTTACCAGAAGAGAACTTTTAATGGTAAAAGTTTTTTTTTCTTTCTTTTCTATAATAAATAAACATTCATTAGGAATAAGATTTTTGCAAAACCTTTTACAGCATCATCAAAAAACATATAATTTTTGTGTAAATACAAATATATGCTAAAACATGTTTTTAAGCCTATGTTATGCTAACTGCCAGAGAGAATAATAATTAAATTCAATTGAGTGTAAAATAACAATAGTTGCAGATGTAACAAAATATATATATATATATATATATATATATATATATATATATATGTATAGTATGTATACTAATATAATAACATCCGTTTCCTAATAGAAATTAGATAATCAAAAAAGTTTGCATTGGAAGAGCTTAACATACATAAATTGTGTGACCAGATGTGGTTTTTAATGGCATAACAGTATCAAGACTGCTTTTTGAAGGCAATAGAAGGTAGTACACAACGTGCTGTAATCTGAAAAGGAAATCTTCCAATAAACAAATCGAATTGAATAACTTGCTCAGACATCACATGAAAAGCATGGCTAGCCCAAGTTATGGAGATCATCTTGCATACTTTGTGTGAATGAGCGGCCAGGAAAGTGAGGGAATTCACAAGAATCCTCAAAGCGATCGACTGGCAGTTTACAAGAGAACTTTCAGGTAAAAGGCACGGAAGGTCCATTGTACTAATAATAACAGTTAAGGTCTAACGGTGTGACATTTGTGAAAAGTATTCCAGCTCAGGGATTTTTGCAATCCCTTACAGCTATTAGTGTTTATAGGAACAATCAAATCTGTAATAGAATTCTTCAGAAATTTTTATTATCAATATTGGTGAAAGTTTGTTCTAAACCAACCTATGGCCTAAATTGGGTCATAAACACTTCTATTATTCTATCTATCTACCTATTATTAAAGACAGGATGAATTGTTGGCTTTTACACGAAACTGAATTGAAATTGTAGTTCAAGGGAAAGGTTATAATCAAGCCTGTGCTCACTTAACTCAAAGAGACACATGTCGGTCATTTTTATTTCCCAAAAGACGACTTGCATGATTTTCTCAGAAAACTAAAACCATAGTTGCCCTTTCGCTTCAAACTGTCTTTGCAAAGAAAAAACCATAACATACTCGGACTCCTTCGAACCCCTTCGAATTTTCAACTGATATTTCAATCAAGGGCTGCCCTTGTTTTTAAACCGTGGAAATCACTTAGGAGACTAATTGTAAGCCTTATGATAATTTATAAATAAAATACTTGATAAACGTACTTGTGAATATCTTATCGAAAACGAAAAAATTCCGCATACGGGAGAGGGTATAATATTCCATTGCTTATAATGTATAGAAGGAAAGTAAGGTATGAAAGCAGTACTCCAGCGTGGTGACGGCTAGATAAATGAAGCCATCCCTATTTTGAAGGGGGCGATCATTTCTATGACTAATTTTCTTCTTATTGTTACAAGTCGAACGGATTCGATATATCCGATAAGAGTGCGTTCAAGAAGACGGCCAGTGAATTCATCGAGGTATTCGTACAGGAATCCAATGCAAATTCTCTCTAAGGGAGGAAGCTAGCTAAGTGAAAAAGATAATTGGCATGAATTAAAGTTTCTACTACGTACAACTACGTATAACGGTATTTGGTTGATTGAATGAATTTATTATTTGAGTATTCGGGTAATTGGGCGAAATAAACATAACCCGTCTTATTTTGATACGCTTCTGCTCAAGGATTCTTGAAGTCTTCCTGTAAGTTTCTGAAAATGAAATGTAGAAGTGTTGTTTTCGGCAACAATGGGGGGACCTAGGCACTGACTTCCCTAGTTTTCGAGTTTCGAGTATTCTAAAGGCAATAGCAGCAACAATTTGATCCGTTGAACAATATTTTCGACAAAGCATAAGGTTGCGCGCCAACTAAACCAATTTCGTGTTCCACGCCGACTGAGAATATGCCTCGGAAGCCCATCAAATATGCCAAGCGTCTACGATGTCCGCGATCCTATATAAGTTTGGCAATGCCAGCCTCCCAGTTGCTTTTGAAACCACTCTGCAGTATGGTGCAGCGGAACCATACATAGTGTATTACAGTGTTTGGCGAAGGACCAATAGTTGATACTTTAGAAGGCAGTGTTTTATTGCAATGCATCGATCGCCTGGTCACACTTGCTTGCTTGCTCCATAAATATGGATTTAAGTTAATATTATCGGTAAAAGATAAATCACAATTCTTAAATATTTTATTATTTTAAATAATGCATGCATTCGGTAATAAAATTAAACTTTGCTTGATTCTGTGAAATTGGAAAATAATTTCATTAAGTCTTAAATAAACAATAAATGCATTAAAAAAAAAAAAATGAATAAATAAATTAAATTTTATACTTAACTAAAAACAAAATTACAATTGTTTGTATATTTGAAACTTTATATCTTTGAAGCAATAAAATTTATGGCATTTTTTTTATTTTTTTTATTCAATTTCCTAAAACCACAAAGTTTGATGTAATATATATATATATATATATATAATATATATGTATTTGTTATGTATATAAATGACTTGTTTCCTTTTTTTTTTTTTTTTTGGATACATTTTATGGAATTCGAGTTGATTTAGCATTATTTTCATTGTATCATTTGCAACGATATGCGTTGGTGTTGTCCAATATGTCATACATTTGAAAATTGCCATAAATGTGCACGAAACGCATATATTTGCTTATGCATGTTTGTTTATTAAAATGATAACAAAAAAAGAATAAAAATTAAGCATTAAAAAAAAATTTTTATATTTCTAATTGAAGTAAATTAATCTTTAGATTTATTTAAATAAATAAAAACGCTTCGTGATGATGATAGAATTTTTAAAGCCTCAAAATGCATTGCATAATAATTAAATTATTTTTAATATTTGCTTTTACGTACACACTCATATATATATATATATATATATATATATATTCGTAAGCAATGCATAGCAATACTCAGATAGCCACGAGATATGGAGCAAAGTTATATTTGCATTCTTGCGTAGTATAAGCATTTTTAATGAGTTTAATTTTCGATTTATGTTTATTTAACCCGTCCTTGAGTGTGGTTAAGCTTTTGATGTTTTGATTTTTAGTCGTTAATATACAAACACCTAGAGCGTATATTAGATTCTTAATGTAATGTTCATAAGGTAAAAATTTATCACGAAATGCAAATTTCACAAAATCTATATGTGGGTGGGTGTGTGTGTGTGTGTGAATTTAGTCATGATCAACTTAGCTAGTAGTAAGTTAAGTTACGAAATTACAAAGTAAAAATATTGTGTGGAAGATAAGATCTGAAAAATACCTCGATCGAGGGAAGAGAACTGTAAATTTATTCTCAATGATCTATAATTATTACGTATACTCTTCGTATTCGTATACGCACGACTTGCATTCCGGGTGTATTACCTCACCTATATAGTACGGCACATTCATCGGAATTTATCTAGCCTTGACTTGAGAGCTCATGTCTTGATGTCAAGATAATGCTTCGATAAAGCTACCCCATAGCTAAGGGGACAAAAGTCGCGGATATCAAGTCCGTGTTCGTCAGTCCAATTCTCGGTTCGGATCCATACTTCGTAGTGTTTGTATATAATATTTTGTTTTCTTCTAATGCGGCCAATCACTTAGCAACTGATGCCCGCTATTCATGTTGTCGGTGACGGCCAGAGTGAAAAAAGGAAAGAGTAAGAGTTATGGAGCCTAGTGTTACGCTTTTGACGACTGGACGATTCAGTACAGCTACGATCACACTGACCTGATCACACGATTCTTACCTCGGCTACATAGAATCGTATTACTTAGGTTTAAGCTGACTTGGTAGGAGTTTAAGTTTAAAAATATTATAAACTCTTTTACTGTTACAATTATTGGTAGACTTACAGATATAGGTGTTTTTGAAGCACTGCAAGGCAGGCAGCCACTCCTAAAACATAATTAGAGAGCAATGAAGTCTTTACTGAAAACTTTTATGGAGTTGAAAAACCCCTTTCCACGAAGCAAGACCCAAAACAAAAGCAACAATAGCTGCGGAGTCTTAGTATCAATCCAGGATCTAATCACCAAAAGACCTAAAACTTTTCTGTACTTTAAAGAACCTATTAAACATATAAATAAATTTAGAAACTCCAATCCAAAAAGATCATCAGATGTCTCCAGCAAGGACTTTTGCCTGCAACCGGAATAGTGAACACGAACGTAAGCTTAGCGTTAATGGTGACATATTTTCTCTTATCTTCCGATGTTGCCCAGCAGATCTTGGATTGCGTTCATTCTAAGGTATACTTTAATAGGAATGTCAATGAAATCAATCATTCATTCAATCAATTAAATCTATCGCCAATTGCTATTCATTTCTCATTTTTCTTGCGTCGGATGAACTCACGTCGAAAGGACAGCTCAGCTTAGACAGGTTCAAAGAGCGCATTTATGATAATTAACGCACTGCCAGTAAACAATTCTTGGTCGAAAGTCAGTATTCATAGTTAGAGGCATAGACTGAGTTTGCTAATAAATGGAAAATGCTCCGATATTGCAGTAAAGCTTCACTCACAGTCTGGCTGTACCGTAAACAAGCATAAGATAATTAGATTGTCTTCAATTCCAAAATCTTTTTTAAATGAAAGCGTCTAAATCAGTTATATAATAGCTGCTAAGTGCTGCTTAGTTTGAAGAACGTTAGGCTGACGTACCTTAAATAGCTTTTGATTCTCGAAATTCCTTTTTGAAATCATTGCCAAGAGCCCTATCGCAGCCAATGCAGCAAAATATTTAGCTGCACAATGCTTTCTAAGCCTGTGGTGCTCAACATTCAAAATTCAAAAGAGAAAAAGTTCCAATTGGTTTTTGGAACTGTGTTGGAACAGTGTTGAGGAAAGAGAGGACAAATTACTTTTTATATATTCTATGAAATTTGCAGGTGATGATATAGTGCGCCTTAGTGCGCCTAAGGCGATTGTATTTAAAGGATTTGCTTTTGCAAAAGTGAGATGTGAAAGCTCCTGCGCTATTTGAATAAAGGCTGCGCAAACTTAAAACCAAATAAGTCACCGACAATGAACGGTGACAGGTAGTGTTCACTGCACGACCCTAATGGATGGTTGGGAAGGCTGCCAATCACAATTGTGAGGACGTAGACGTTGCCTAATATTTATTAGAATTAATCAGAATATTTTAAGCTATTTATGGGAATTAAGCTCTTGTTGCATTGCTTTTTTAATCGAAACCCTGAACATGGAAAGTTCACCCTTCAGCGGTTGCACTGTTTTTTCTTAAAAAGAAAAAAAAAAAAAAGATAAAAGAAAAGATCTTTTTACCTGTTAATGATGTTATCATCATATTTGCATAAATTTCATATTTGAATGTCTATAGGAAATGCTTTCGTAAGCAGAACAAGAACGATTAAACAAATGTCAAGAGATACTTACCTAAGAAGTCTCAATAGCCACGGGCAAGCAAAGTCGCTTAAAACGCTCTACAGTACAACGACTATATTATATACATGAACCAAATAAATGAAATCAGAGTTAAAAGCAAATGATTGGAAAATGAATACAAAAAAAAAAAAAAAAAAAAAAATAAATGGAAAAAAATGAAAAAAAATGTATTGAAATAACTCAGCTACTGAATGAATCGAAAAATGAAAAGTAAAACCAAAAAAAGTCGTTAGTTTTTGCAAAGAAAGTCAGCGCTAAATAAATCTTTCGTTTAATTTCATTAAAACATCATCAACAACATCTAAGAAAAGTAATGAATTTAATGAATTTGTCTGGAGGTGCAAGCGACATATATATGTATATATATATATATATTTGCTGTTATTGTTTGCTGTTTGTTGTTATTGAAATGTTGTTACTGTTGTTGTTATTGTTATTTGTTTTTGTAATTATGGTCTCATACAACAAGCTAAACTAACAATGTTTATAGCCGATCGATTTGGGATGAGGTGGGGAGAGAGACAGATAGAGATAGTTATAGAGAGAGCGAGGGGATAGACATGAAATTATGTACACTACGCTCCATTGTTAATGCATTATTTCTTCTTCGTTTTGTTAAGAGTGAAGGAGATACGAGTTATTGGTGGTAAAAGAACAAACTGCAGGGAATGCAAGGGGAGGATTGTGTACGTAAAAAAGTGAATACAAATTTTGTTTATTGTATGTTTACTGTAAAAGACTGTTATTTATGTCAAATTAGAGTTAATAACTGAATCCAGAAATGAAAATAAATTTAAATACAAAAAAAAAAAATAAAATAAAATAATAAATATATATTAATATATATATATATATATATATATATATATATATATATAGATATATGTGAATTTTAATAATAAATCAATTGATAAAACGAGGATTTTTGTTTTAGAGAAACGCTTCTGTTGTGGTTAAGAAATAAAACCAACATTTTTGTTGTTGTTTATTTAAAGTGTAAGTTGAATTTTTAATATGTTTTGTTTTTATTGGGTTTTGCTTAATTTTTTTTTTTTTTTTTTTTTAGTTTTTCACACACAAAAAACTAAAACTGAAAAAGAAAATGTGATTAAAAACGAAAAACGAATAAATATGTTTGAAGTTTTTCCTTGGAATTCATTTAATAGCATGTTTTTTCATGTACATGTTTGCAGTATTTGATAGTATTTTCATTAGTATATATTTTAGTATCCGTAGTCAATTTTTTTTTTTTGTTTTTTTTTTAAATATTTTTGTGTTTAATTTGAAATAATTTTCATTTTTGTTTTTTTGTTTTGTTTTTTTTTTTTTTTGTATTTTTTTTTTTATTAAGTATTCTTTGTATAGGTATTTAATAAAGTAGGGTTAGGTTATTGTTGTTATTGTGTGGTTATTAATCAATGAATCGATCAATCAATCAATCAGTAAATTTTTTTTTCTTTTTGTTTTAGCAATTTTTGTTTTGTTAATTTGTTTTGTTCGCTGTTGCTCTTACTGCAGTTGTTGTGTGTTTTATTTTTCTGCTTTTGTTTCTATTTTGTTTTGTTTGGTTTTTTTTTTTTTGTTATTGCAATTGTTGTTGTGTATAATGGTTTTATAATTATGATTGTTGTGTTTTTCGTGTAGTAATACTTAACTCATTTCAATACTTCTTTCCTATGCTTCGTTTGTAACCGAGCGATTATTTTAGAGGAGGATTATAATCATTTAACGAGGATCCATGTACATCCGTCATAAACACTGCACTAGAAAATTAGAACTAGAACGATATAGAAACATTCTACGTGAAATTATAGTCAAAATTAAGAAAAATACGAAATGATTTATAACCCTTTAGGACTAGACGAATAAGTGGACTAAGAGTAGAGTTTCCGAAGAAATGATAAATTTGTGAAAAGATTCCCAGGCCAGGTGAGAAAGGCAGCGAGAAAGTCGAAAAAGTAACCTAAACTTTACTGGCAGTGTCTTGGCGGCTTTTAGTGCATTTTGAAAGATAAATCTGTTTCCTGAGACATTAAAAATTCTAGAATCAGCTAACTACTAATTGATCAAGTCAAGTGCTATAGTACTTACCCCTGATATATGCCTTTGTGAGTTTTATCAATACATATCTAGATTCAATTAGTGAAAGCCCATCGCCTGTTGTTGGCTTTACGGTGGTGAGATTAAGTGATGTTAGAGAAATACTTTATATCTTCTTCTTCCTCGTTTCCTTAAAGTCATCAGCAGAGGATCAGAGTAATCTAATATGCCATCACATATTCCTCTGACAAGATGTTTGTCTACGCTTGATTTTTTGATAAAGAATAGTGTCCGCCCGTCCGTCCGTCCTATTTGTTTTGAGATCGATTCAGAAAATTCTTCTCTTCAAAAATACTTTTATATCGATGACTAAAACAAAAGATGGAACCTACGCTCTGTCTTTGCCTATATACTAGCAATTAGCCTAACGGGGATATTCTCAAATCGATTCGCTCGCAAAAAATGTTTTTTATGCACGAAAGTGTGAATGTGTATCATCAACTCAACTCGTTCTAATGCAATGGTTACAAATATTCGCTTAAGTAGTACTTGGCTGTGTAGCTGTAGTAGTATGAGTATAATTATAAGATTTTTGTGTACAAATTGTTTTTGGCTTTTATTTTTTTTTAGAGTAAATTGGTTTTGATATAGATGTGTGTGTATGTATGGCATGTAAACGGATTGGTATGTTTCTTTCGTTATATTTTCGCTTTCAAGAAAAAAAAAAAGAAGAAAAAATACGAAGAAAAATAAAACGTATTTTAGATCTTGGCCGAGAGTGTTGTTGTTCTTTTTTTTCCTTTCTATTTCATTTTGAATATTGGATACAAAATAATGACATTTATGTCTGTGTGTGTGTGTGTGTGTGTGTAAGGTGGTGTGTGAATTTGTTAGTGTATATGAGTTTTTAATAATATAAGAGTTATTTTTTGCTGCTGTTTTAGTTGAAAATTACTAATACACAAATATTACACATTTAAGTAATGTTTTATATATGTATGTTATCGCGTAATGTAATGTATAAATGTATGTATGATTATATATTTTTTTCTTTTTTGTTTTTTTTTTTTCGTAAACATTTAATTAATGAAAATTCTTCTTTAATGTAAGTGTTGTTCTTGAAGTATGTTTTCTCCTTTTGAATGTTTCAAGTGTTAAATGTGTTTAATAAAATATCTAATAATTACTTGCTTATGTATGTTTGTTTATTTATGTATGCATGTAAGTGTGTAAATATTCTATGTGAAGCTGCTAAACTTACGTTTAACCTACGTAGTAAGTGTTTACGGTGTATAGAGTGTTGCGGGTATTATAGTCTTATAGTGTTATAGTGTTATAGTGTTATAGTGGATGACAGTATTCTAAATATCTGTTTTTGAAATTACATTTTTTTTTTTTCATTTTTTTTTTTTTGTGTTTAATTTAATTAATTTTTGTATTAAATATATTAATTAATGTTTGATATTACATTGTATGTCTGTGTGTGTCGTTTTTTCTTTTTTTCTACATTTGTTTCCTAAAATATTACGCTTTACATAATTTGTAACCGAATTGAACTCAACTAACTAAACGCTAATAACGCATAAGCTAAACTAAATCGATAAACTATTCAACATAATGGAAGAACTTAGGTTTCATACGTATATTTATATATATACATATATATATAAAGGTAATAAGAGAGAAAGAGGAAAGGAATACAGCGAGAGGGATAAAGTGACAGAGGAAGAGAGCGAAAAGAAAGATTTGAACTATTAATCAGAAACCCTTCCAAATTAGAAAAAAAAAAACTACTGAAAAACTACTACTTAATTGCACTGCCAGATGGCGGAAGGGACTTTAGAATTTGTCAATATATTCAGACTCCAAATAATCATTGTAATAACCATTTCCTAGAATGGCCATAATCTGTGATTTCCTCTTTCTTCTTGTAATAATTTTTATAATCTATACCACTTGTGGGGCAAGGGTACATGTGGGGATATGCGCAACTGAGAATCACTTTTCAACAGATTTAAGCCTGTCAGTCCGTCTTGTTTCTTTGCGTTCAAGAGTCAGGCTTTACTCATCACTACCGCATAGCTTCCGTAGAGTCGCACAAAATTTCTGCTCATATTACTCGTCGAAGAATCGAATAATGAGAATCAGCATAAAGACTGGAAGCATTTTAATTCTGAGCTGCAATATATACCCTCTCACACTGTTTCCATTTATAGTTTCCTATAAACGCCAACGCAAACTTTATGGCTTCAGGGTAAACTTGCAGCTTCTGGTTAAATAGATTCAAATTTCTCCGCTGATCAGAGTTATTAAATATTGCAATCCATGCAAGGAGGAATTTAAGAAAGAAATATGATTCTTGTACACGGAGATGAATATACATAACTACTACGAGAAGTTAAAGCGTATTGCGTAACACAATGGATCTCACTGCTATTTCTCAATATAGTCAGTCAATTTTACGGCATATTCTTGTTCTTTTGTTACAATAATATTTTGGAGATAAATTGATAGAAAACCGACCTCCCATTGCATATCTTATCAATATTCAAAACAAAAGAAAATGTTGGTTTGCTTTCTTATTACTACTCACTCGGCTTTTATGCTTAAAAATGTTTGCTCGAAAAGTTACTATTTTTTTCCATTAACGCACATATACATATAAATATATAAGAGATTTGAGATTGTTTAAGAGAAGCAAAGGAAGTCCGATACGTACACTAGGAGTGTGTAATGAAAAAAGGCAAAAAAAAAAAAACAAAAACAAAACAAATATATATTAACAAATTCCTTAACATTAACAAAGGTAATACTACTACTTTTTACAAAATGATGATACTTTTTTACAAAATCTATCAAATTTCAATTAATTTCCTTCAAGTTCGTTTTACATGTGTACTAAATGTGTCTACACTGGTGTTAAAGGTATGTGAGTATAACGTGATTAAAAGGAGCAAATGTTAGTGTGTTTGTATGATAGAGTATGTTGACAAAGATGTTTGTAAGTAATTTGTATTTATTTTTATAAATTCATTAAGTAATTACTTTTTTCTTCTTTTCTTCTGTATGGCTGAAGTTATGCGAGAAAATTTGAAAGTCACTACAACTGCAATTTTATTACTCGAGATCTTTTTCTATTACTTAAAAACCAAAACAAAAAAAAAACAAGTAAAGACGAGAAGAAAGGAAAAAGGTAAATCAAATTCACAAAGATTTTAAAATAGTTATTCTTTTTCGAGCGCAATACTTACAAATAAATTTTATTAAAATTCTTGAGAGTTATTTAGGTTTGAGATATAGCTGCAAATGCAACTTCAGAAAGTCACTCATGCAATAAACATTTTATGCGATATAGTTTATGCAGACAATTTTGCTTGAAAATTCTCTCAAAACGAAAATTATATCAAATAATGATAGCAATATTATTGCGTAGATTTATTTATCGCATGGGACTTTTAAAATTGAACAACTCAATTGTAAATATATGAAATGAAATTATTGAGAGATTAAATGTAAGAAACATTTGTTTACTGACGAAAAGCTTTTCCTTAAAGTTTCTATAACTGACACATTTTTCCCATTACATTGAGAGGAATAAATTTTTTTTCGACAAGTGCAAAGGAAAATGTATTAGTTTGATTAAATTTCTATCAAAGTATGAATAAATTTATATGTCATAGGGTGATGAGTAGGGTTTAATTTTGTTTTAATGGAGAAAGAAGAATTTTGCAAATATTTATGGATAAATTTAAATGTGTCTACAGGCATATATATATTTGAATGTAAGTGTATAAGTTTGTGTTTGTGTGTGTGTGTGTGTGTTTATGCACCCATTCAAGGGATCAGTTTAAGGGTAATAATATCTTTTTTATAGAATAAATACATGTAATTTGCAGATTGTTTTTACTTTCGTGTATACACATACATATATATATGTATATAACTGTCTATACGTACATACATATACGTATATACGTATATGTATATACATATATATATATGAGTCTAGTAGTATATATAAGAGTTTAATACTATCAATAAGAGTTTTTATGTTTTGTTTTCATTTGTTTGCATATGCATTCTATACGATCGGTGTACAAAGTTGTTGTTGTTGTTGATTTATTTTTGTTTCAATTTATATTCGTTTTCTTAAATAAATTTATGGCTGCTCTTGCTTTTTATAAATCGAAAAATCATTCTCTTTAAATAAAAATTATAAAATGAAAAAGCTCTAAGCAACTTAAGACTTACCAGACTTTCAAAAAAAAAAAAAGAAAAAAAAAAGAAGTAAAACATTCCAACCATTCCACCCAAGCTGTTAACAATGATTCAAAACTAATCAAAAATTGTAGAATATGACTGGAAAAGCATGCTTTTAAACAAAAAAAAAAAAAAATAATAAATAAATAAAAAATTTATTATTTCAATTTGTTTGTCTTGCTTGGTTTTATGTTTCTCAGAAAAATATTTTAAATATTCATTTTTTATACATTAAAAAAAAATTTTTTTTTTTTTTTTTAAACTCTTAAATAATTTACAATTTATTAATGTAATTAAACAAAACACAAAATATATTTACTTTATTTTAGTTTTTCTTTTGTTTTTTTGATTAAAAAAAAAAGAACAAAAAAATGAAAAGTTAGGAATTACGAAAGTAAAGTTGACAACCTTAAGGTGTACATATATAAAACAATTATTTTATATATAAATTTTTAATTATCATTATTATTTTATTTATTTATTATTGTTATTATTATTATTTTATTTTTCTTTTCTTTTTTTTTTTTAAATTAAAAATAAAGGAAAAAATGTTCTAGTTATAGAAATGTTTTTGGAGAATTTCAAACTCATTTTTTTGTGTTTTGCTTTCAATTCAATTCAATTCAATTTAACTAAATCATTTAGTAATTTAGACTAAGAGAGAGAGAGAGAGGCGGAAATTTTTACTAAATAAATTTTTTTTTTCTTAAAACATTTTAAAAATGAAAAAATCTATATACATGAGTTGTAAACTAATTTTAAACGCAAACCATTCGAATAAGAAAAGATTTATTTATTTTTTTCTAAATAATTCGATGTTGAACAGCGGGAGGGGGGTATAAAAGGATGGGAAAGCATGAGTGTTTTTGTGCCCAAATCAATGCTAGTTCCTTTTCTTAAGTTTGTACCGGTTAGACTCCTTTGCCGACAAGCTGACAAAATGAGAGAGAAAAAGCGAACTAAGTTTAACTAAGTTTTTCAGCTAAAGATAGTTTTGAAGACTCAGTTTCATTAAAACGATTCGCACTTTCGTTCATTCTTTCTCTTCATTAATGACGGATCAGGACTAAAGTTAGAAACCGGTGCAGCGTTGGTCATCAATAAGGCTAAAACACTTTAAATCTTGCCTCAGCTCTTTATTCGTTTTCTCTAAGTGGAGCTTTAGCATCGAACTGTTGACCTTAACGATATCTCATCATTCATGTTAACCATGGAAAGATACCTGTTGGTATAAGCTGATTCACTTCGCAGCACTTTTTCTGCTTTCGAAGCAACAAAGTGCTGGGACCATCACGAATTATTCGAATAAGCGGAAGAGAGTCGCTTCTAATCGATTAAACCTCTTTGCTATTCTGAACTCGACAATCTCTACTTTTAAAGCAAATAAGCTATAACTGTGCCGATCGGAAACATTTTGATTACTAATTCCCTAGACGGACTTCGAGATGAGTTTTATCTAACCTTGCAGCGATTACCGCTACATTTTGCAAATTATTTACAACAATTTTAACCTTTGATTTCACTTCTTTTTTTTTTAAGAGAAGCCTTCCTCCTACCTCTAAGAAAGTTTTATGGGTATTAGCCAAGATATGGGCATGGTTGTGGATACATTGATGTTACATCTTCTCTGAGGTATATGGTGGTGTGCTCGCTATTAAACTATCGTCCATCCTTGTTTAGCGCTATAAAAATCGGCCGATTGTAGCCGACTTAGAGACAAACTGAAGAGAAGAGTCTTCAGCGGTTTGAGATAAGTTGTTGGCTTGAAAATGCGAAAAATATTTCACCGATTAAAGCGAGTTGTAAACGCTTTGGCTAAGCGTAGACTCCCATAAGGTTAAGGTTGATTGAATTTGCATCGAATGAAAAGGGTAATGGAAGGGAAACAAGTAAAATTTAGTTCGGTATGTATTGCATAACACATTTTAAGAAGATCAAAGGAATATATTTTAAAAGCGAATTTCTTAGGCATGCGTTTAAAATTATTTATCAAACGATCATTCAGCAAACCAAGCAATTAATTAATTGTTGATAACTAAAGAAAAGTGTAGAGGATTTATCTTAAATAATATTAATTTTGTTTTTGTTAACATATTATTTCAATTAATTTAATTAAAGTTTTGCTATAAGACATTTGCTTAAATATATGTATATTTTTTATTTATTTATTTATTTATTTTTAATTTAAGTTTTCCTTTTTCCTTTTATGTGAGATTCTGTTGTTAATTTTTAGTAAAAGTGACGATATGTTAAAAATTCAGGATTTATTTCCTTTCCTTTTTCTTATATATTTGGCAATTTAATTGTTGTTTTTGTTGTTGTTGTTGTTCTTGTTGTTATTTATATTGTATGAATATTTTCAAAGATTTGCTTTTACTTTAAAGATAAAAAAAAAAGCGGAAGAGGACCTTGAAATTAGAATTACTTAAGCGGAAAGTGTATGAAGTGACATATATATATATATATATGTATATTTGTTTATGTCATTTTCCCCATCTAACCGCTACTTTGTGAGAAATACTTTTTTAAGCTTTTATAAAAAAAATATTTTTTGTACAACTTCCTTTTTAAGAATTAGTATTTATTTTATATAAAAGTTCTTCACGACGTGTTTGGCATATAGAATTATTTGTCTTTAAGTCAATTCCTGTTAAATTTAAGCAAATGATACAAAAAAAAACAAGAAAAAACAACCGAAAGCAAAAAAAAAAAAAAAATAAAGAAGAAGTACCCGCCACCTCAAACTGATATATAAAAATTGCATTTTCTTAATTCTTAAACGGGATTGAGCTCTGGTTACCATTTGTACCAAATTTTCCATCAACATAACCTATGAGTTCTAATTTGGAGTGTTTAAGGGACTTGCGTTATGTGTTTGTCACGCCCCTCTTTCGCAAAGTGGTCTTATTTCTCTTTGAAAACTACCTGTACCAACTTTAATCAATTGGCTATATACGGCATGATCCGTCCATCCGTCCCTGTCGCATTTCCTCATAAAATTTTATCATTATTAACATGCGTTTGCCACTTCTCCTTGATAAGTATTAGTATCCATTTTAACCACTTGGCTATGTTTATCATGGACATATATTTGGCATGACCCGTCCATCTGTCCTTGTGATATTTCCTCATAAAATTTTATCATTATGAATGTGAATATTTGCCATAATAATGTATGTGTGTATGTCATTTTTTGAAATGGTTTCAACATGATATCATATTACAAAATTCTAAGCTGGAAGGTGTCAGGCTCTTTTACGGACGGAGATCGATATATATATATATATATGCTATAGATGGTAAATTACATTATTATATTTCGTCTAACGTCTTTCACGCTCACTTTTGACCTTTGACCATCAAGTGGAGCCACATATATATTTCAAGTTGATCAGGAACAAAATTGCATTTCCTTGCATTTATTTTCAGGTAATATATGCCGTGTGGAATTGGAAAATCGGAAAATGAAACCCAAATGGATGATCGGCCAGAAATGAAAACACGAGTGAAGAGCAAAGCAAAAAAAGGGCATAGACTTCGAAGAAGAAGAGTCATTTCATTGAGAGAGTGAAATGAAGAGAACGAGACGAACTTATGTGAAAACATCACCTTATGCGTATCGTAATCCTTTGGTGGTGGGTAAAAAATTCGAAAAATCAGAGAAGATATTTATTTTTTTTTTTTATTTCAAAAAGAGAAAACTTAAAAAACTTAATAAAAAAATTAACAACAAAAATTAATAATAAAAGAAGTTAGTTAAAACAAAAAAAAAAAAAATGTACCTTGTTCTGCTAAAAAAAATTATTTTAAATCTTTTGTAAAGAAACTAAAGACAAAAAGAATTTTTTTTTTTTATAACTAACAACAAAAAACATTTTATTTATTTATTTTGAACTTAATATCGCAAAAATTATATTAAATAATTCTATTTTTATATTTATATATATATATGTTTATATACGTTTATATAAAAAAATATTTTTTAAACTAAAATTTGAAAATAATAAAAACATAGATTTTATTTAATATTTTCCAATAAAGTCTTTAATTTTTTTATTTTCGCAAAATTAAAAAAAAAAAAAAAAAATTAAACACAAATTCATATTAATTTTAATATTTTTTTTTCCTTTTTTATAAACTTATTTGTATTTGTTGTAATAGCTACCATTCGATTGTTTGCTTAATGTTGCTGTTATTAAAAAAAATTATTAAATAATAATTAAGCCAATTATTATTTACTTAAGCGATTCATTCGTTTATTTAGGACAGCTATCGAAATTATATTTATTTATTTTATTTTGTTTTATTTTAACGATTTTTTTTATAATTCAATCAATTCATTCATTTATGTCATTTGTTTTATTGATGTTGATTAACCGATTGGTTGGTTGTATGTTTTTTACTGGCTTATTTAGTTGGTAATTGATTAGGAGCTTTTAAAATATTCCGTTACATGGTTTTTTATTTGTTTTTTTTTCTTTTTTTTGTTTTCATAATAAAATCGTTGCCTTTTACTTTTGCATTTCTTTTTTTTTTTTTTTTAAATTTAAATAACAAAATATTTATAAATAAATTTAAGCGCAGTTCAATCTTTGTTACTTTAAGAAGTTTTCATTTTATTAATATATATATATATATATATATATATATATATATATATATATATAACTTAATATGTGAAAAAAATTATTAAAAAAATACACAACAATTATATATATAAGTACACATTAACAAATAATATTAAATACTTAAAAAATTATTTATTAATTTATACACATTTTTTAAAACACAAATGTTGAATAAAACAAAAAAAAGAAATATGAAGAAAATTGCAAGAATAATAAAATTAATAGTTCCAGGCATGGTCCAAATAAAGAGAGAAAAATATCGTAGGACACTGCTTCAATGTCCTTCGCCCTAGATTTCCAAACACCAGGAAGAAGGAAGCTATTCTCCGCATTGGTCACGTCTTGCTTACTGCGAATGTGTCCTAATAGTACCGACATTGAATTCATTCGCATACGTGAGCCTTAAAAGCCAAATTTTGGAAGGACTTCTTCTAAACAACTTTGATTTCTTATAACAACATATATTGAAACTTCTCAATTTGTTTTACTTTTCTACCTGCTCTTGATCCCTCACGATCGCCTGTTTCATGTTCGTCTCAAGACGTTGATCAGAAAAGTATATGGAAAGTAATGTACAGCAACAGCAGAATGTAGTTGAATATGATGCAAATTCTTACGCTGATCAAAACATGGTACGGAAGAGTCTTCGAAGGTCACCAATCTATTTCAATATATCAATCGTAAAAACAGCGTACGAAAAGTTTTTTAAAAAAGCACCTGTGGCTGTTACAGAAAATCGCCTTAAAATTTGGATTTGGAATCGAGCAAATCATGTCTACACGCAGAAGACGGCAAGTGTATTATTTACAAATAGACAGAATGTCAAAAAGCCTCAACTTGCTTTTGATTGGTGATATATATATATATATATGTCTTCTATTATATCAAAAGAAAAACAAAAAAAATATTTAAAGCGTTTTCAGGATTCAGGATTAACTTTTCAAAATTCGAATCGATCAACTCATCATCAAATTTATTTCACGTTCTTAAGCATAGCCGCCGAGGGCTATGGACGACCAATCACTCTGGGGATGTTCGCTATTTGCGTGGTATGATGACGGTCAGAAAGACGTGAGAAAAGAGGAGAAGGAGATCGCAGTCTAGCCAGTTAATAAGTCCTATGCATTTATCGAGTGAGCAGTCATCACAACTATAACTACAGTAAAATCTACTGCTCTCAAAATTTCCACTAGCGAACGTTGGCTGCATAGTTGCGGTTGCTTACCTATTAGACTACTCAGGCGGATATTTTTTCCCGCAATCAAAAAATTCAATGATAATCGCCTCGATGTGCTCACCATTTAAATCAAAGAAAGGAAAACGAACATGAAGCCTTACCTTTATGAAAATCCTAAACATCTCTTTGTTGTTGCTGTAGCTAATTTACAACACTCATAATTCACATTCAAATTAAATAAATTGCTTCAAATTTGTTCATATATATAAGTGAACGAAAGTTAGATTAGCTTACTTTCTTTAATTATCTTCCATTAAACTATTTCTTGTTTTGTTGTTCACAAAAGCATTAAAAGAAATCACAATAGCAAAACCGGAAAGTCCATTAGACGTTTAGTGTAGAGGCGAAAGCAGAAATTTCGTCATTGTTTTTCTTGACTTGCATTTTCAACAACAATCATTCAATTCTTAAGACGAATAAGTGAAAAGTAAGAAAATCATAATAATCGGTCGTGACCGAATCTTTTATACGCATCATCGTTGCTTTGCAAAAGGTTAAAAAATAACGAAAAAATTAAATTTTCATACTCGTAAAGGTATTTTCAGATTTTGTTGCGTAGGCGTGTGAGTGTTCGGATCATTTTCAAATCCCAGCTGATATCTTCATTTTCGCTAGCAGGAGATGCTACACAATTCGGCAGAAGGACAGATGGACAGACGGACATACTTAAGCACATCCCGATTTCGAAATTGGTTAAAAATTTACATTCTTTACGGGTTTTTTGAATCTGGAAAAAAAATGAAATTATGTCAAACAATAGAGATAGAGTAGCGTTGTGGCCGTGATTTTTCCATTTTTATCCATGTACTATAGCATCCTAGTAAAATATGGGCTCAAATTTTTCTAGGCTTATTTGTTGCACTTTTTAAGTGATGAGCAAAAATCCGAACTTTTTAATCCTTTTGAAAAACTACGGTGTTCCTAGTTTACGTGGTACTGCGTCAAGGGTGCCTTTTGACGGATTGGGCGCGTTTACAATACCAACCTGCGTGCAACGTCTGGCAGACTGATATGCGTAAATCGATTCAGACAACATGAAGCCTGGGAGTCCCTGAAGCTTGCTTCTAGGATTTCACAAAATGCATTCATTCCCCGTCCTTTGATGATTGGTATGAAAATGCCTTTCTTCATATGCAAATTTCAAAAGTGAGTACGTCGTGGAAACAAAACAAAAAAATAGCAACAAAAATATTTTCGTAGTGAAAATTGAACAGAGAGTAATCGAATACTGAGAATCTATTATTAAAACCCGCGACATAAAATCAAACGAAAAACTTTTTACTCACTTGTTCGTTGTCTCTCATTATGTATTTAATTTGTGGCGAGATTCCGTTACGTTTCGTACGTTGTACTGCACGCGCCTAATTTTATATTAGAGAAAGAGAAAATAAACGTGCAGTCGCTTTCTTAAGAATTAAACGCGACAGATGAAAACAACAAAAAAGTTCACCATGCAATTACTAAACATATACACAACATGTACACTTCGCATGAAACGCAGTATTCTTGTGATAGAAAATTCTCTTTTCTTTTTTTTTTTTTAGCTGAAAAATCTCATGAAAGTTCAAAAATTTGAACTTGAACTTGAATTCAATAAATATTTTGAAAATTAAAGCAAAATCATAGACTGTATTGTATAGACAGACAAACATTTTTGATATTGTGTTTACTTTACTTTAAAAAAGTAAATAAAGAGAGAGAGAGAGAGAGAGAGAGAATTTGCGAGCAAAGAAAGCATTTCAAGCAAAGCGTGACAGAATACGGGCAAAGTAAATGTTTAAATCATCATCAAACTGATTGCTTGATGCGAGCAAAACGAAAAGAAATTTGATTGACATGTAGTCCGTTAAAAGGTAGACACTTTTAAAAAGGATAAGCACCACTTATATACTCAGAAGACAATTCAAACTGTGTAAAAGTAACTCTGCATCACATTTCCATAGTTTCATGGCTGTTCATGGCGCAATAACAGTTTAAATCCTTAAAAGCCTTTCATTTCATTTTCACTGAAACACTTGTAATTAATAAAAAAAAAAAAAAAGAAAAAAGAAACTTTTTTCTTTACCTTTTCGGATTTCTAATTAACATCAATATCGAGTTTCAAATTAACGTAAACGTTACCCTCATTGTTATACGAATTTTTCCTTAGTACTTTGAAGCAGCTGTGAAAATAATTATCCGACACTGTTTATTTGTTGACTTTGCATTTACAAAAAAAAAAAAATAAAAAAAGAAAAGAGGCAAAGCAAATAAAAACAGATTTTTATTTATTTAATTATTTTGAAGAGCATGATAAAGACATAGTGAATGTAATGAAAGGCCATGCCTTACTCTCTTCTCCTCTTTATTCATTATGACATTATTGATTTTGTACGTCCCATTAAAGCACTTGAGAATAACTAGCGAAACATCTCGACATCTCGACATTGCCTACGACATAGTAAACTGCAGCAAAGTGTAATAAACTTGAAAAAGCTGTGCTGTCTCTCAAAGAAAAACTGCATTTTTTTTTTCTTCTTTTATTAAAATTACCTTTAAATACGGGCAAGCGGAAGTTAGTGCTGTATTCGTATTTTTTCCTGATAATCTACAAAGGCTTTTTCTCCGCAATGCGTTACGAGTGCTTAAACGAAAAGAAAGCGAACACATCGATATGATTGTTACTCTGGCGAAAGACAAACTCTGCAATGTTTGTTATTAATCTTATGCAGCTCACGCATAATCCTTCCGTTCACGAATCGATACAAATATCGTCTTTTCCTTTCTTTGACTGGATACAAATAAAAATTATGCTTACAGTTTCCACTGCCATACGCTCTAATACACTTATGAAAGCAAAAGCAGCTGAACACGGACGAATGAAATTTGAAGATTATGTATTTCGGACTACACACACGATATTACACAAGAAGTAAGGTAGGAAAACAAAATTGAATAGCATTTGTAACGGATATCTCACTAGTGATGGGAAATCTCTAGCTGCCTTTTTTTATTCGTTTTACGAGTATTGCGGAAATATATAGAAACTCTACTTGGGGACTCAAATAAAACAACAAATCAGCAAATTTTCAAATTCGCGTGATAGATGTTGAGTATGAATTAAATAAGCGAGAGAAGTAACAGAAAGTCGATACAACCTATTTTAATTTTGCATGCGATAGAATGAAGTAGATAAGTGAGATACAATCAGAGTCAAGTA
Source organism: Glossina fuscipes (assembly GCF_014805625.2). Taxonomy (NCBI): domain Eukaryota; kingdom Metazoa; phylum Arthropoda; class Insecta; order Diptera; family Glossinidae; genus Glossina; species Glossina fuscipes. The sequence continues at coordinate 7,525,303 of NW_023998422.1, forward strand.
GGAGAAAGTCGAGACAACCTATTTTAATTTTGCATGCGATAAAACGAAGTGGATAATTGATATATCATATGCATTCAGTTAGCTAATTTCTGGGCTTTTCCCGTCACGCATAAACGCATACACAATTTCTTAGATGCCTAATATAAACCATCAACTTCACGAATCAGGAAGTTTTGAAATTCAGCTGATATATGTTATAGTATGAATTAAATAAGCAAGGGAAGTAACAGAAAGTCGATACAACCTATTTTAATTTTGCATGCGATAGATCAAAGTGGATAAGTGAGATATCATAAGAGAAGTAACAGCAAGTCGATACGACCTATTTTAATTTTGCATGCGATAGACCGAAGTGAATAAGTGAGATATTCTATCTATTGCCAAATCTTTAGGGTTTCTCCGTAACTTACAAACAAATATACAATTTCTTAGACGCCTAGTAAATCGTAACTTCACGAAACAACGAATAAGACGGTTTTGAAATTCGGCGAATATAAGTTGAGCATCAATTAAACAACACAAGACAAGTAAGAGAAAGTCGGCATAACCTATTTTGCATGCGATAAACAAAAAGCGGAGATACTTTATCTGCCTGGTTTTCCTATGTCTTTGGAGTTTTCCCATAACTCACAAACACATATACATTTTCTTGGACCAACTTCACGCAACAATCCCGGTTTTGTTCTCTTTTCAAAGGGTTCCTAAAGTCAAATTTAACTGCATAGATATAAGATGTTTCTTACCTAAGATCTATAAGGTTCTAATATTATATTTTAATCTTCCAAAGGTTTTCTCAGAAATTTCAAACCATGACCTTTAACAATAATTAAACAGAGTTTAGCGCCTTAAGATAAAATTGATCTTTGAGGAATCAGAGACATTCAGATAAATGGAAAAATAAACTTGAAAGAAATGAAAACAATGGAAAATAAATTTTTTTATGCCTAAGAAAGATTTTCGTTGATTTTTTTTTTTTTTTAAAAAGTCACTCTCCTCGTAAAGTTTTATACAACAAGAAAAGAAAAAAAAAAAAGAAAAAAGAAGACTCCAATAAAAAAGAAATCAGTTAAGAGATGATTAAAAATGAACTTTTAGGCTGCTCTAGTCTGCTGACTAAAAGGAAAAGGGTCGATAAGATTTGAAGTCGAATCGGGTAAGAAATTGTTGGTTCTTTAAAACTGATTTCTTCTTTTTTATCATGTTTTTTTTTTCTTTTTTTTTGATTTTGAAGAAATAGCGAGAGAAAAATATTTTCGTTTTTCTTTCTGAAGATGTCCGTCCATATGTATTCTTGTTTACAAACAAAGTTTTCCGTGTGTCTTTTAATATTGTTTCTTGGCTCTCTTTGTTCTGGGGAACAACGGGTGATGGCTGAGATGAGGGTTCGAAAGTTTGTTTTTGTTTTTTTGTTTTCTTCTTTTTTTAAGCTTAAAATGTTATACACTTATATATCAAATAAATATACACATATACATTAATGCTAAAAGTATAGAGTTCTTTTTTTTTGTTGCTGTTGTCGTCATCATCTGTTATTTTTACTTCTTCTTCTTCTTCTTCATCATCATCATTTAGTTTTGGTTTTTTGTTTTTTCATTTTCTTTTTTTAAATTTATACGCCTTTGATATGGTTTAAGTGTTGCCTTTATTGCTGATATATATTTTTTATAAAGTTGATTTTTTTTTTCTTTTGTTTTTCTTTCAAGTTTTCACTAATTTTTTTATTTATTTATTTAAAAAATGTTTTAAGATTTTTTAAAAATATTTTAAAAAATATGTTTTTGTTTTTTTTTTACCATTTTTCTTTAAAGAATTCTTTCCAAGTTTTTGTTTCTTTTTGGAAAATTTTAAGAAATTACTTTTTAGCATTTTCATTCTTTTTTTTTTTTTTGTTGTGCTAAAGATTTGTCGTTTTTCTTTTTTACTTTATTTATTTGTTTATTTTTTTTTTTTGCGCGGTGACCTTAACGTTATCATTTTCTCCTCTTCTTTATACATTAAAATAAAAAAGATTTTTTATAAATTTCATTTGTTTGTTTTTTTTTTTTGTTTTTATCGGGACTAACTTAATTTAAATTTCTTTTTATGTATATAAGATGTTTTGTTTTTTTTTTTTAATTTTCATTTTTATTAAATTATTTTACAAAAGTAATTAATTATTGTTTTAATTAATATATTATATAAATTATTATAATTAATATGTTTTTATGTTAAAAACAAAATTAAGCACAAGAAATGTCTTTTGTTGGTTGATTGTTGGCTAAAGTTAAAGTAAGATTTTTTTATATAAATTTTTTTTTATATATAACTCTTTTAAAATAAAATAAGATAGTTTAAATTAATTACAAAAATTTAAAAAAAAAAAAACGTCTAAAAATTGTGCAATCGTCCGTTTTTTTTTTTTCTCTTTAAATTAATATAAACAAAATACTGTTTGCAGTATTTTTTGTTGTTGTTGTTATTTTTCCCTCTTTCTAGATAACTCTAAGCATTTACGTTTGTATGCTACGGGTTTGTCAAAATTTTTATCTCGAATATCTGCTTTTTTGTTTTTGTTTTGTTACTATTTATTTTTCAAGTCATAATACTACACAAAGAATCTAAATCAAAACCAATGTACAACACATTTGCTGAATATTTTTTTTTTTTTTGCTTTTTTTTGCTGCTTTTGCTGCTTCTTTGCACATTTTTTCGTTTTTGAATATTTTTAAAATAATTTTTAGGAATATTCTTTTGCCATTGTTGCTGTTGCTGTTGTTGTTGTTACTGTTCTTGTTGTTACTACAATCTACATTCAAATATTGTCAAATCATTATTAATTATATATTATTTTATATAATTTTTTTTTTTTTTCTTTGTTCATTTATTATTTTTCTAAAGCCTGTGTGTGTATATGTATATATCAAGAGTTTTTTTCAATGGAATACTTGAGATCATCGTATTCCATTAAAGTGTTTCATCTCTTTATCCTCGCTGCTCGTATGTGTCAGTGTAGTGTCTCTTTAACTAATCATTAAAAATAATACATTCAGTAGTTTTTCCTTTTTTTTTTTTTTGTTTACAACATAATTAAATTAATAAAAGTTTGTTTTTGTTTTAATTTTCCTTCATTTTTATACAAAAAGAAAAGGAAAAAAGTGTAACGAAAAGTTAATTGAATTTATAAAAAAAATAATAGTGAAAATCAATAGAGTGAATAATAAAGGTTAACAAAAACAAAAAAAAAAAAAATAAACGGTAATGGAAGGAGAATGATAATAAGGTAGATATAGATGATGGATATGATAATCAATCAAAATTGATAAACAAAAAAAAGTTTATAATCTACATGCATTAAGTTAATAATTTAGTAATTTTTTTTTTTTCTAAAATTACTTAGCAATTTTTGCTACTGTTGTTGTTGTTGTTGTTGTTGTTGTTGTTGTTGTTGCTGTCTGTTTATATATCAATCTTTGTTAATTAATACAATGTCTTGTAAATGTTTGCTTCTCTTTCTTATCTAAAAACAACAACAGCAACAACAACAGAAACACCACAACGAGAAAACTGAAGAAAGATAAAGAAAGAGAAGCAAACATTTACAAGACATTGTATTAGGTTCACTCAATTATACACATCCCCTTTTATATCAGCATCATTCTCCTTCTCAATCATGCCTTCGTTGGTGGCGTTATTCCAAGCACCATTCATGCATTTTGACGAGGAGAAGCACAATTTCATAATAAACGGAAATTTGGTACCTAAAAAAAAGAACAAGCAGATATTTCAACCGATTAAAATTCATCTTAGAGCCCATCGTGAAAAACATTGCGTCTCTTTATGCTAAAACTTTATGGAAAAGGATGAGCAGCCGCCACTGCCCCAATAATGATGATGCAGTTTTCACATAAGTCTTCCATACAAATGTAACAAATTTTGGCATGGAATCTTGTGAATTTGATTTTCATTATGCTTTTATAATAGAATTTATCAGAAAACGAGATTGCCGGCCGATTTCTGTACGCCTTATCTTGCAAAATTCAGATTCGCAGAAAAGCGGATAGAATATCATGGTGCATTTTTGATCAAAAAAATCTTTTCAATCATTTGCTGATTATAATCAATTCAAGATTCAAGATTCAAATTCAGAGATTCAACTCCTTTTTAGATATTTAATGGATTAGCAACAAGCTACGCAATTCCGTGGGAAATGCAGAGAAGAAAGCACATAAAAATTTGTATAGTTGTCTCGCGCCTGCAATAAGACTCATATACTGTTATCGAGCAGCTTACATTTTAGAGTCAAGTCGACCAACTCACAAATTGAACGAAATTTTCTCTCAGTCATCTATGATAGTCAACAGGCGATGATCATTATTATAGGGAGTTCGAAACGGTAATTATTGCTAATCTCCTCAATTAATTTTTAAGAAAACATTATGCCGTTCGCCAGATGTCACGTCTCTTGTAGATCTCATAAAAAATGGGCCTTTTTCAGTAAATAATTCGATTGAGTTCTCTCAGTTTTCGAATCGAAAAATACATTTTAGCTTACACGAAACGGACCGTTAAAGGAAATTGGAACTGAAGCAAGAGTAGATCAAAAAGCTTAAGCGTTTCATCGCTTCTACATGGAATGTATCGTAATTGCTTATATATTTAGTAACTAACACACATACACTAAATTCATTACTAATCAGTTTGGGCTGCCAAAGCCTTCATGAAATTATCCTTTAAGTTTATATTTCCGAATCCCTTTAACTTTATTTGTCTGTACCGACATGTTCAGAAGAGTAATGATATTGACCGCAATCTCTCTCTTGCTTAATTTATTACCATTCGTCCCCTTTTAGACCAACAATTACGTTATTTGGCGATGTTAAACAAATAATCTATGAAAGATGATTAAACAGAGTCGCATTCGTATGCGCAATTTTCTGTGTGTGCTTAATAATGCCGGCAATCTATCAGGCACGTTATTAGCATCGGAAATTGGTTACAAGTTATCGGCATTATTTTTGATCGACATTAGCATTAGGTAGCCTATAACTTCCCCAATAGTCCAATCCTTATCAAATTAACCTGACATGTGATTTTAGCGACAGCAATTGTGCCTCATTGATTGGTGGCACACACACCGCCACACACACTAAACTTGTGTGACAATTAATCTTGGGGGCATGGAATTGCAAGTGCTCGCCGACATGGGCGTATGATTGTTTAGCAAGAGATCTGACATCAAACAATGCCTATAGAAAAGCGAAGACATTAAATTGGTTGCG